>NC_090648.1:350947791-351247791 GCF_040937935.1 Hyperolius riggenbachi
ACCAGAGATGACAGATGCTTACCTTTTTATACATACCTGGGGCTTCCTCCAGCCCCATGGGCATGGATCGCTCCCACACCGCTGTCCTCCGCTGCATGCAGCTCTGGTACTGGGTTCCGTAACTACCTCCATTCGCGGCCAATGTGCTCAAGAGGGATAGAACCCCTTACGTATCTCTCCAGCGGCTGCTGGAGAGCTACATAAATAGCACACTTCACTTGGGTCAGACTGGCCGCAACTGGAGTTACGGGACCGGTACTGGAGCTGCAGGCAGCGGAGGACAGCGACGTGTGAGCAATCCATGCCCATGGGGCTGAAGGAAGCCCCAGGTATGTATAAAAAGGTAAGTATCTGTCATCTCTGGTACACTTTAAGTATTGCGTAGACACATGCATTTTAATGTAGCAAATAGCCGTTGGACAATGCAAGTGCATCTAAGTGTGTAGACCCTCGGGGGGGGGGGGGGGGGGGGGGGCGGAATGCATGTGCAAATGCAGATTAAAAATATTAAAGAGCCCTGAATCCACAAAATCTGAACCTGTATTCCCGAAGCACAGTGAGCTCCATTTTTTTCATTCCCCCAATAGCATGGTTGAGTAATCATGTTGGGAGATTACATGGGGTCAGCAGAGTTTTGGCCACTTCTGCCAAACCCGTGCTTTGGTGTAGAGGCAGGAAGTGTGGTTTTGTGTGTATGGGAAAGGAAGGTGATGTACAAAGTGGGCAAAGGCAGCAAGGCTAAACCTGCACATCAGTCTGTCACTTTCTTTAAGATTCTAGGTTGTACCTAGAGCAGAAATGTATGTAGAAATGTAATTTACAAACAAAAATTCAAATCCTTTGCACAAACCATGTTCTAGTGTCCCTAGTAAGAACATGCATTGTAAACCATTCATGTTCAGTTTCACTTTGAAAGTAAAACTTCCACTTCAAAGCACCACTACAAAATGTTTTCAAAATATTTGACTTGGTGTAAAAATGTCGTCATGTTCTGTAAAACTGGGCATTTTCTTACTCTATCTGGGGTGGTCAAACTTTTTGACTCATGGGCCACAATGGGTTCTTAAATTTGACAGAGGGGCTGGACCAAGAGCAGATGGATGGAGTGCTCCCAGTATTATTAGGGAGCCCCCTCTCCAGAAAAGATGGCCAGATGTTGCCCTAGTATTAGATAGCCAGACGACCCAGTGTAGACTGCCAAATGTGTCCCTAGTAGTATGTAGCCCCCCAACTCAGCATAGATAGCTAGATGTGCCTCCCGTATTTTGTAGCTGCCCCCCCCCCCCCCCATCCCAGCATAGAATGGCAGATGTACCCCCAGTATTAGGTAGCCTCTCATTCCATATGCAGAATGGAGTGGGCTTGTATCTGTTACTCACCTGAGGGCACCACTGGGATCCCTCTTCAACCCTGTCGCAGCATCTAATCACTGACCTCCTCTAGCAATGTCACTAGAGGAAGTCATAGAGATGAAACGCTGTGACAGGGTTTGAGAGGGATCCTGGTGATGCTAGCAGGTGAGATACCAACAAGCTTCGCTTTACATCTTGCCATGTGAGGGGGGCACTCGGCGCAGGCCAGATGAAAAAACTAAATGGGCCGGATATTTAGTCTGCCCATGTCTGGTTGATATGATCTTTCTTATAGATTTACATGCTGAATAGCTGATTTCTCAACCGTTCTGTTTACACAGGTTGCACTCGCCAAAGAGAAAGTCCACGTAGATCCCACTACTGATAAAACCCTCAGTGACACTGCTAAGAGCACTACACCTTCTCTCTCAACTAATGCAGAGCATGGCTTGACCACAAGCAAGAAGTTTCCAGGAGCAACTGCCGGTGAAATCGCCATAAAAATTGAACCTCAAATATCCATAAAAATTGAACCTCCTAATTTCTATGAAGAAGCAGAGGCCAGCACAAAACCAGGTGAAGAAAAGTGCAGAATTTTATTAATCCTCTTCTGGTGTGTTCTTAATTTTTTTACACATTTGCATATCCTACGATCTAGGAACAGTTTGATTTACAGCCTTGAAAGATCCTCTTGACATTGCATTGAGGTTTGGGAAGTGGTAGAAAACCTATGAGCACCACAGAAGAGCAGTCTATCATTTGCATTCAAATTAGAGCTGCGGCTACAATGTACTTTCTACACGCAAGAATACCTAAGAGCTTAGAGAAATGGGAGGTGATGTAGCCTTTTGGCTATATCACAAATTACAGTAGGAGTTTGATGGACTGGCAGAGCATTTCCATTGTGCCGGCAGGCGTCTTTTGAGAGTCTTGCAGGAGATTGTTGTGATGCGAGAACTCATCCAAATCCTTTTTTTTTTTTTTTTTTTTTTTTTTTTTGGTGTATGCAATGTGGTTTTTGTTTTTTCCCGCATGCGAATTGAATGGCACAGTATTGATTTCCGCATACAAATTTGCGGGGAAGTGCAGCAAGTTGCCCCTAGTAGAAACAAGCCCTAAGTAAAGTTGGCTTGCACTTAGAATTACAGGAAAGGGTTAGCATTGTCTAGGAAGGTTGATGTTGGGGGAGGGGGTGGGGGGGAGGAAAGGAAGGGGGCTAGGTGTTGTGGTTGGAGAGTGTAGGTTTGGCTGCAGGTAGAGTTAATGTTGGGGGAGGGGACAGGATGCAAATTTTATTAAAGCATCTGATAGAGTTAGCTGACTGACATGCACCCACTGACCAGAAAATTTGTCATCACAGGGCACGAAACCACAATGAACCTGTATGAATAGAGCAATGCAGCTGAACCAGCCCTTTAAAGCCAAAAAAAAAAAAGGGGGGGGGAGAACTTTACCTTAGCAATATTATAATGGCGCTGCTCACTGCTGCAAAGCTTTTACATTACTAGTATTGTGACCGCTCTTTATTTTTCTAAAGCAATCTCTAGAAACAGACGAAAAAGTAAACTTATTCCAAAAGTGTATGATTTTGATGACTTGGATGTACAACTGGGCATTAAAGAGGAGGAAGACGAGCCGGAAAATTTTCCTATCACTAAGGTAATTTTCATGAACTGTGTAGTTTAATTTGATAAACCTTGGGTACAGCCATTTATGATACTTGCTGTCTGTGTAGATCTAATCTTTTCTTATCTGTGAGCATATAGTGTGTGTGTTTTTTTTTTTTTTTTATCTTGCAGTTTGAAAAACTGAGGGAGATATGGGGGCTGACATTAATTTCCTTTTAAACAATGCAGATTGCCTGACTGTCCTGCTGAGCCTCTCTTACTGGTACCCAAAGCCATAGACCCTGAATAAGCATGGCAAACAGCCGTTTCTGACTGAAATCTGACTAGATTAGCTGCATGCGTTTTCAGGTGTTATTCAGACACTTATGCATTCAAAAAGATCAGCAGGACTGACAAGCAACTGGCATTGTTTAAAGGGAAATAAATATGGCATCCTTGACCATATCCCTCTCACTTCAAGTGTACTTTAAGCTGTGTAGAGTGAGAGGCAAGTACAGATCAGTTATTTTCTGCTTTTGTATCCCAGCATATGCTCTTTTGTCGGTTTAGCAGCTATTGTCTGGTCCTAACCTAGGGTGGTTAATGAGATGCAAATCGATCTAAATTGATGCAGGATTATGCAAATGTTTTGTGCATATTTTAGCATCTTGAAATTTGAAGCCAAGGTGGCATTCCGTGGGACCATCTTCAAGCTGCAGAAATTTGCATACAGAATTTGAATAAGCGTGCATCAGAATTATTTGCATCTCATTGACCATTCCCCAGTGCGAAAAGCATCCTATTCCTATTTCTGGTTAAGCATGTTTCTCTCTATCCACCTAGCAGTACCTTTTAGTTGAGTTGTAACTGGAAAGTCAATCACCTTATTTATGAATTGTCTCATTCTCTTTGTTACTAGTGCAGTTTAGGTCAGGGGACACTGATTGGTTGCTGAGAGAAGCAGAGAATCCTTTAAAGTTGGATATGTCCGGCATGCACCTGAATGGTGGTAAATGGGCCAGTTTTTTTTTCTTTTAGTGCAATGCAACCATAATCTCTCAAGATTCCATTGTAACGTTTTAATTGAATAATGCAGCAAATAGGAAATTATCTATGCAGTACTCATTCCCCAGATTCAACTCCCTTCCCTCCCTGCCTTTAACTTGTACATGACATATGGAAGATACAAAGATAACGCTTTTATAGCAATGCTTTTTCCTTTATTCCCCCCCCCCCCCCTCTCCTTTTATGTTTTGGCTATATGTAGTTCTTCTTGACATTTGACCTTCCACCTTGCTTTCCAGTTCTGGGACTTTTTATTTGCGTGACAGTACATTATATTACACTCTTAAACCTGTTGTATGTCTTTTTGGTGGTTGGTAGCATTTTTGTGCTGTTGTTTCAGCCTTCCATAGCTGTACCTCTGAAGAAGCCGCCTATGAAAAGGATCAGATATCGCAAAGGTAAAGTTGAACTGAAATTTTCATGGTTTGTCCTGTTCTATATGATAAGGGGCTAGAGCTGCTCAACACTTTAGGAAGGAAACTAGTATAGTCATCATCTAAGCTAGGGGTCTCAAACTCAATTTACCTGGGGGGCCGCAGGAGGCAAAGTCAGGATGAGGCGGGGCCGCATAAGGAATTTCACAATCGCGGCGCACCGCCGCCTCTGCCCGCCCCTCTCACTCTTCCTTCACAGAGAGGGGCAGGCAGAGGTGGCGATTGACGTCAGGAGGGGCAGAGTTGAAGCTGAAAGCTCTGCCCCTTCCAGGAAATGCCGGCGGATTGCCCCCCAGGCGATTTGGGGGCTCTGCAGTCCTCGTTTAGCGGCGGGATGCGGAGGATTACTTGGGAGCACTGAAGCGAACTATAAGGAAGCTTTTGCCGGCGAGGGCCACAAAATATTGTATCGAGGGCCGCAAATGGGCCGCGAGTTTGAGACCCCTGATCTAAGCTCTTCTGCATGCATCTCAAGCATATAGGTCACCTATATTGTCTCATCTTTTAGTGCTTATAGATGCTCAAAGCTGGAGGGCTACAAAGTTGCATAGCAGTTACACAACCATATAAGAGTCTTAATCCTTGTGTACACATACGGGGTGTTTTGCCTGGTGGGGAATCTGCACCTGATCCCTCAAGCGGCATTGTGGGGCTAAGGCTGTACTGGCGAAGTGTTCTGTTCCTATGAGGGGAGCAGCATAGGAGTGACGGTACTTATCTGTTAGCCGGGCGCATCCGGCAGGTGGCGACAAAACTCCACCAGAGTTACATCTTTCCCTACTATCCATGGCGGCCTGGAGGGGGAATAGTAATTAGCGCCACCTGCCGGATGCGCCCGGATAACGGATAAGTACCGTAATGACTTCACACATCTGGGGGGTAGGGGGTAATTGAGGAGAACAGTGCTCGGCTGAAGCAATCCACCAGGTGAATCGCAGGCTGTCGTACACATGCTGGATTCTTGGCAAAGGCTGCAGTTTTGGGTTCTTTGGACGTGTTTCATTTATTGTGTATAGAGAGCCTAATCCCAGCCACAGTACTGCTCGGATACCCCTTTTCAAAATCCGGATCCGATTCGGATCCGGATACCCCGCTATCCGATCCGGATCGGATATCCGAATTCAAAATTTTCCGATCCGAATCCGATTCGGATATCCGACCCTAGTATCCGATCGGATTCGGATATCCGTGTTTAATCCCGGAAGTGGCCTTTAAATTGCTTTAAAAAGGTTTTTTAGGGTATATGAGGCATGTAGCATCATAATTGTGAAAAGGGAAACACTGATGATGTGGGGAGTGGACTTAAAATCCCCCCCCCCAAAAAAAAAATGGCTGTCAATCAACATCAGAGTGGTATATCAGGAAGCAGTCGTACTGACGCAGTTGGGGCCTCCCCACAACTCGGACAGCAGACACCTCCAAAAAAAATTACACAGCTATTGTGTTTACATAGTTGACCACGGCACTGTTGTAGGTACCACGGCACAGTAAAAAATTAGGAGAGGTTCCAGGAAGCGGTCGTACTGACGCAGTTGGGGCCTCCCCACAACTCGGACAGCAGACACCTCCAAAAAAAATTACACAGCTATTGTGTTTACATAGTTGACCATGGCACTGTTGTAGGTACCACGGCACAGTAAAAAATTAGGAGAGGTTCCAGGAAGCGGTCGTACTGACGCAGTTGGGGCCTCCCCACAACTCGGACAGCAGACACCTCCAAAAAAAATTACACAGCTATTGTGTTTACATAGTTGACCATGGCACTGTTGTAGGTACCACGGCACAGTAAAAAATTAGGAGAGGTTCCAGGAAGCGGTCGTACTGACGCAGTTGGGGCCTCCCCACAACTCGGACAGCAGACACCTCCAAAAAAAATTACACAGCTATTGTGTTTACATAGTTGACCATGGCACTGTTGTAGGTACCACGGCACAGTAAAAAATTAGGAGAGGTTCCAGGAAGCGGTCGTACTGACGCAGTTGGGGCCTCCCCACAACTCGGACAGCAGACACCTCCAAAAAAAATTACACAGCTATTGTGTTTACATAGTTGACCATGGCACTGTTGTAGGTACCACGGCACAGTAAAAAATTAGGAGAGGTTCCAGGAAGCGGTCGTACTGACGCAGTTGGGGCCTCCCCACAACTCGGACAGCAGACACCTCCAAAAAAAATTACACAGCTATTGTGTTTACATAGTTGACCATGGCACTGTTGTAGGTACCACGGCACAGTAAAAAATTAGGAGAGGTTCCAGGAAGCGGTCGTACTGACGCAGTTGGGGCCTCCCCACAACTCGGACAGCAGACACCTCCAAAAAAAATTACACAGCTATTGTGTTTACATAGTTGACCATGGCACTGTTGTAGGTACCACGGCACAGTAAAAAATTAGGAGAGGTTCCAGGAAGCGGTCGTACTGACGCAGTTGGGGCCTCCCCACAACTCGGACAGCAGACACCTCCAAAAAAAATTACACAGCTATTGTGTTTACATAGTTGACCATGGCACTGTTGTAGGTACCACGGCACAGTAAAAAATTAGGAGAGGTTCCAGGAAGCGGTCGTACTGACGCAGTTGGGGCCTCCCCACAACTCGGACAGCAGACACCTCCAAAAAAAATTACACAGCTATTGTGTTTACATAGTTGACCATGGCACTGTTGTAGGTACCACGGCACAGTAAAAAATTAGGAGAGGTTCCAGGAAGCGGTCGGTCGTACTGCCGCAGTTGGGGCCCCACAACTCGCACAGCACAGACACCTCCAAAAAAATTACACAGCTGACCATGGCAGGTACCACGGCACAGTTCAAAAAATAAGAACCTGGCTTCATGAAGATGGAGTCAGGAGGTTGTGGTGGTAAAGGGTGGTTAAGCAGGCCAGGCATAGTGATTACCACTCAGCCACTTCATTTCCCCCTCTTGCCAACAACAGGGGCCAGGAACTCACCAACTGCCCAAGCCTCGTTCATCTTTAAAAAAGTCAGTCTGTCCACAGACTGGCCTGACAGACAAGAGCGCTTCTCAGTGACCACGCCACCGGCCGCACTGAAGCACCTTTCCGACATAACGCTGGAAGGCGGGCAGGACAGCACTTCCAGGGCGTATTGCGCCAGCTCGCCCCAGATATCCAGGTGCTTCACCCAGTACTCCAAGGGGTCCACAGGGGTGTCGGTGTCAAGCCCGCTATAGGACCCCATATAATCGGCCACCATCCGGGTCAGGTGCTGGTTCTGGCTTTGAGAGCCGGATGCTGCTGCAGGCACCTCCTCTGTAGGCAGCGGTACTGGTGTGGCATAGAGCGCCTTTGTCAGAGACAGCAGGTTTGTTGGGCGCCTGCTGATGCTGGATGCAGGCACCTGCTGCTGTGCTGGCTGGACTGAGACAGCAGGGGGGGTGGGAGTCCGGGGGAAGGCTTCCTCCAAGCGCCGAACCAGAATCCGCTGCAAGTCCCTGATTCGGCGCACAGGGTCTCCTCCTACAGGCAGGAACTGAGCCAGCTTCCCCTTCAGCCGTGGGTCCAGCATCAGGGTGATCAAGATGTCCTCCCGAGCACTCATCTCCTTCACCCTTGGGTCTTTGCGCAGGCACTGCAGCATGTGCGCTGCCATAGGGAAGAGGGCTGCCATCTCTGCTGACCTATGATATTCTGCACCGCTGACAGTGCTGTCGTCCTCCTCTGATTCCGGAGCCTCATCTTGCTCTCTCCACCCCCGCACTACTGCAGCTGCACTCCGCTGTGCCCCCTCCTCTTCAAGGTCAGGGACCTCCAACTCCTCCAAGTCCTCCTCCAACTCCTCCGAATCCTCCTCCTGCTGCACAGAGGTGGACTGTGAAGTGTGCTGCTGCTGCTCCTGCTGGATCAAGGCTTCCTCTCCCACTTCCAGCAGAGCATCGAGGGCCTTGTCCAGCATGCACACAATGGTCACCCACTCACACAGCGACGCATGGTCCCGGCTGACCATGTTGGTGGCCTCCAGGAAGGGTGCCAGCACAAAGCACACCAGCTGCATTTTTCCCCACTCAGCAGGGCGGATGATGTCTGGGAGGTGGGTGGTGCCGGTCCCCAACAAGTTGGCATCCATGGTGGCTCTGGCCAGGTACAGGTTGACAGCCCGCCTCTGTTCAACCAGACGTTCCAACATCGCCAGGGTGGAATTCCAGCGTGTTGGAACGTCTATAATGAGGCGGTGCTGTGGGAGGTTCAGCTCCAGCTGCACGGCTGTAAGGGTCGCTGTGGCACCACCCGAGCGGCGAAAATGACCCACCGTTTTCCTTGCCGCTCCCAAAAGAGTGTTCATCCCCTGGTAGGTGTGCAGGAATTTCTGCACCACTAGGTTCAGGACGTGGGCCAGACAGGGGATGTGGGTGAGGTTTCCCCGCTGGATGGCGGCAACCAAGTTTGCCCCATTGTCGGCCACCACCTCTCCGACTCTGAGGCCTCTGGGGGTCAGCCAACTGCTCTCTTGCTCTCGGAGCTTGGCCAAGACGTGGTCTGCCGTCAGCTTGTTCTTGCCCACCGTGACCATCTGCAGCAGCGCTTGGCAGTGGTGGGCCTTCACGCTGCTGCTGAGGCGGGGTTGTTTGGCGGCGGATGGAACCGGATCAGAGCTGGAAGCTGCTGCACTTCCCCTGACCCTGCTGCGGGGTGGCACCACCCACCGGGGTGATGATGCTGCTGTCTCCTCTTCACCCCCTTCCACCAAACTGACCCAGTGCGCGGTGAAGGACAAATAGCGGCCTGTCCCGAAGCGGCTGCTCCATGAGTCCATTGTCACATGGACGCGCGCACCAAGCGCATGATCCAGCCCACGCTCCACGTTGGCCTTTACAAAGCGGTGCAGTGCTGGGATGGCCTTGCGTGCAAAGTAGTGCCGGCTGGGGATTGGCCAATCCGGCGCTGCGCACTGCAGGAGCGCACGCATCCGGCTCCCCTCCTGCACAAACGAGTACGGGAGGAGCTGGGAGGACATGGCCTGTGTCAGCAAGCCGTTCAGCTGGCGTATGCGACGGCTGCCGGGAGGCTGAGCCCTGACCACAAAAGAGTCACTCAGCAGGGTCTGGTGGTGGGGGCGTTTTAGGCTTGCACGGGAAGCTGAGGAGGGAACAGAGGAGACCACTGAGGAGGACTGGCTGCCTGAAGAGGCCTCAGTGTCAGCAGGAGTGGCAAAGGTTGTTATAGTGCTCTGACCTCTGCAAGGGCCAGCGCCAGCTTCCTTCAGCCTCTTGAATTCCTGATGCTCAGGTTTGTGCTTATTGCCCAGATGATTTATGAAGCTGGAGGTGCCATAAGTGGAGGGGTGAGACCCTCTGCTCAGCTTCACATGGCATAATTTGCACGTAACATACTTGCTATCCAGTGAGGGCAGATGGAAAAACTGCCATATTGGGGATTGGTGTTTTCCCTTACGTGGCTCAGAACGGGATGCTGCTGTGGATTTTCTGCCGGTGGTGGTTAGGGCCTGGGGTTGAGTGGTGCGGCTGGTGGTAGTCGTGCCACTGACAGATGGAGCAGCAGCCTGCGGGTCACGTATTCCATGCCCACTGCTGCTCCTGCCAATCCCTGAAATGCTCAACCTGCGTGCCAGACCCACTGACTCCTCCTCCTCAGAGTCAGAGCTGACATGCCCCTCCGGTCGCTGGTAGTCCGGGTCCTTCACCTCATCATCAAACTCCCCTTCATCAAACTGCTGGGATGATGAGCCCGCATCAAATTCCTCTTCTGCTGACACATCATGGACGGGCTCCCCCCCAACAATTACTGTCAGCATCTCAGACTCTTCTGAAAAGCCAATTTTGCAGAGAATATTTTCTCTAGGGCTAGGGCTGGTGGTGGTGGTGGCCTCACTGTCACTGGCTTGCTCCTCGTCATGCGCCATCTGCTGCATCACAGACGCGGCGTCCTTCTCCTCCAATCTGCGCCGCTGACCCTGCTTGAAAATGGACGCAACACGGTGCTGCGTCTCTGCAGCGTGACTGCCAGTGGGTAGCGGCGGAATGCCTGATGCGGCAGAACTGCTGCCAGAGGCCGTAATGTTGCTCACTCTCCTTCCGGCCTTTCCCCTCCCCCGTCTCACACTGCCAGTGCCAGACATAGTACTGTACAAGACTCACTGTCACTGATGAGTCGACGTCACAGATGATGTGTGTGGGGTACTTGGTGCACTTTTATTATTGGCGGCGGGCTTGGAAATGATCAGCAGATTGACAGACAGGAGTACAACAACTAAACACACTGACACTGCTCACTCAGTCAGCAGCAGCACAGCAGCAATAATCTGTAGTACTAGCACTGTCTGCAACTACACAATACAAAACCACAGTAGCAGTAGTAATAGCAGCCCAGCCAGCAGCAAGGAGCCTGGAGTGTGTGCACACAGACACAGCACACACAAAGACACAGGACCTAGTAGCAGGCACAGGCAGCGCAGCTGCTGCAGCTGAAAGACTGACTGACAAGACTGACTGACACTAACAAATTACACAGACTAGCTAAGCTAACTACAACACAGTACAACAGTAAAACCAGAAGGTGTTTTAGTGTTAAAACGCTGGGTTATCACTTGGATAATGTACTTGCTTCAGCCAAACACACTGGACAACCTATCACAGTGGCAGTCACAAAGCAAGGACGAGATTCTTAACATGGCCCCCTCCTTATATACAGGAGGGACTGGCCAAGGTTCTCCTCTGTGATTGGGTGCTTGGGCTTAGGCTGGGAGCGCTCTGATTGGCTGAATGACGTCATGGACATAATGTCCATGGTTACAGCACCCGGATTCGGATATCCGACCGGTATCCGCGGGTATCCGGGTTATGAGACCAACTATCCGCATAGAGCTATCCGGATTCCCATCCAGCTATCCGGAATCCGGATCCGATCGGATAGGCCTAAAAAGTTCGGATATCCGAGTCTATTCGGATATCCGGTATCCTGTTGAGCAGCACTGCCCAGCCACACACATTACAGTTACAATTTTTGTATGCTGCTTATAATACAATAGAGTGATTATATCTGTGTAAACCTGACCATGTAGTGCGAGAGATGTGGAGGTTGCCATATTTATTTCCTTTTAATTAATGACAATTTCCTGGCTGTTCTTTTGATCTCCACAACCCATATTTTAAAGAACCACTATTGCAAAAAAATGTAAAATTTCAAATCCATTAAAACACATACAAATAAGTACCGTATGTTTTTTCCATAGTAAAATCAGCTATACATTACTTTTCTCCTATTTTGCTGTCACTTACAGTTGTTCTGACTGAACTGACAGGTTTTTGACTAGCCCACCTCTTCATGGGAATACTCAGTATTTAATTTATTTATAAAATCACTCCCTGGAAAAGGATCTCTACAAAGATGCTGGCCGCCCCCTAGCTATTTGCCCACTATTCTGGCAGTTGGTGTTTTTGAGCTTGCTGGTTAATATGTACCTCTGGGTGTTTCAAGTCCTACTCCATAGAGCCACATTAATCCATGCCATGCACTGATGAGGATCAATCAGTCTGAAACAGTCTGTATGCATGTTGGATTATTTTTGCTCTGCACAATTAACAAGCTGACACATCATTGCATTCCAGGGGATCTGGAGATGTGTTTAGCTTCTAAGGGCAACAATGGTTGATTTGCATATTTCAGCAGTGATGCACTGAGAGGCAACTCAAGCTCACTCCAACCTGAATTGTTGCAAATACTTTTTGTTTTCCATAGCATTTTAGTAAGGGGGCTTTTTGGACCATTGTAGCCCCTTACACACTCAGAGTTCTGGTTCACCATGAGCTTGCTGGTTAGTCTGTACCTCTGAAAATAAAGAAAACCCTGAGAATCCTGCATGAGTAGATGGACTAGTCCAAAACCTTTCAGATTTCTACTACTCGCTACAAGTAACAGCAACATAGAAGAAAAGTAATTTATAGCACACTTTACTCTGTGAAAAATGTACTTTCTATTTGTGTGTTCATGTTTGCAATAGTGGCCCTTTAAGCCACTGATCCAGAGAATTTTCTAAGGACTCAGACTAGTGTGACTATACCAACAATATGCTTGTTTCAGGTGTGATTGCTACACTGCTGAAACCAGAGAGTAGGGATGATCAATGAGATGCAAATATTTCATGCAGAATTATTTAAATTTGTATGTAAATTTATGCAGCTCGAAAATGGACCAGTAAATGTAAACCTGGGTGGGACTTGATTGGTCAAGCTGCATATATTTGCATACAAATTTACATAATCCTGCATGAACTGGTAAATAGTTGCAGTTCATTGATCATCTCTACCAGAAAGATCGGCTGTAAAGCCAGGCAGGATGCATTATTAGAATATGCAGGTAGTAGAAATGTCAGCCTCTGTACCCTTTCAATACTGGGTCACTTTAGGAACAGTCAGTTATTAAAGTGTAACTGTCTGGCATAAAATCAAGTCAATTCTTTGTTTTCATTTGGTAAACAAGTAATAAGGATGCTAACCAGGCAATCCAAAATGTAAAATCGCTACCTATTACTTTTCTTGTTGATAAATGATCATTCCCAAGTTTACCTGACTCTTATTTGGTACACAAAAGAAGATGCAGGGCATGCTGGGTTGTCCTTTTTTGCTTCTCTACTATCCCTTCATACTTAACTAATGCTGCCCGATTGGCTGAAGCCTCTTTCCCTCCTGTTTTCCCCTCCCACACCTCTATTCCTTTCTGATTGGCCAATATTTCTCATGCTGAGACAATGCACTTTCTATAGTGAAGGGCGGGCAATGTATACACAATCAGGCAGAGGAGAGAAAGGGAGGAAATTACATCAGGATTGGCTTCAAAATAGCCACGTTAAAATGGGAAATGCTAAGGATTTTCTTTTATCACTAAAATCAAAACTTGGACAGTGCAATACATATGTTATGTAAGTAGAGCAAATATTTATCTACCCCTATATGTGGGGATTTTTTTCTGAGATAGTATGGCTGACAGCTCCTCTTTTTAATGATGGCTTTTGATGAAATGTAATTTGTTCTATTGAATGGATAATTTAAGACTTTTAAGTAGACTAGCAGATTATTTAAAACATTTTAAGTGATCATTTTGGATACTTTCACAATAGTTTTAAAATCAGTAATGTAAGATGCATGCATTAAAAATATGATTCTCAGTCAATAGTTTATAACATAAAGGAGCTGCAGTGATGGCCGCTTATACTTTTCTAAAGCACAATGTGACATTTTTATTTTGGGGGCCACGTGCCCCCAATCTGTCCTGGGGTGCCACGGATCTCTTCGCGCCGCCACCCCCTCTGTCAGCGGCTCCCTCCAGCCGCCACCGCGTCACTCAAACCTCAGGATCAGGCGGCGAGCCGGCGACCAATCGTGCGGGCGCTAGGACCCAGCGCCCGCACTGATATGCGGAAGTGACATCACTTCCGCATATCGAGCGGGTGCATCCGGGGCCACTAGTACTGGTCGGGTCGCCGCTGATCCTGAGGTCTGAATACACTGCCAGGTGAGGGGGGAGCGGCGGCGGCTAGGGGGGGGGGGGGGGCCTCCCTGTCACTCACTCGCTTCCTAAAGGGGCTACCTGTCACTCACTCACTTCCTAAAGGGGCCTCCCTGTCACTCACGCACTTCCTAAAGGGGCCTCCCTGTCACTCACTCACTGCCTTAAGGGGCCTCCCTGTCACTCACTGCCTAATGGGGCTCACTGTACTCACTGCCTAATGGGGTTCCCTGGCACTCACTCACTGCCTAAAGGGACTCCCTGGCACTCACTCACTTCCTAATGGGGCTCACTGTCACTCACTCACTACCTAAAGGGCCTCCCTGTCACTCACTCACTACCTAAAGGGCCTCCCTGGCACTCACTCACTGCCTAAAGGGGCTCCCTGGCACTCACTCACTGCCTAAAGGGGCTCCCTGGCACTCACTCACTGCCTAAAGGGGCTCCCTGGCACTCACTCACTGCCTAAAGGGGCTCCCTGGCACTCGCTCACTGCCTAAAGGGGCTCCCTGGCACTCACTCACTACCTAAAGGGGCTCCCTGGCACTCACTCACTACCTAAAGGGGCTCCCTGGCACTCACTCACTACCTAAAGGGGCTCCCTGTCATTCACTATCGGGGTCCCTGTCACTCACTACCTAACTGGAGGCGCCTGTCACTCACTAGCTAACCTGGGGGTCCCTGTCACTCACTACCTAACTTGGGGGGCTACCATATTAAGGGGGCATTCTGCCAATTTGTGTGAAATGCTGTCTATTTATGTGCCTCATGACTGCTGAATTTGTCTTGTTGGGGGCCTCATGATTTGTTGGAGGCCTCATGATTGCTGAATTTGTCTTGTTGGAGGCCTCATGATTTGTTGGGGGCCTCATGATTGCTGAATTTGTCTTGTTGGGGGTCACATGATTGCTAACTGCGAGACTATGGGAAAAGCTGAATCCTTATCATATGAGACAATAGCCTTAAACCTACTTTTTTAGCTTTTTAAAACCGAAAATAAAACTGGGAGGTTCTAAAAAATTGAATACATTTTTTCAGGAGTAGGAGGGATGAAATTGTTTATCTTCACAGTTTATTTTCAACTTGGATTTTCCATAATGTTCATGTATGAGTTAAAACGTTTGTACAGTATTTAGTTTAAATTGCTGTTGCCACTTTGCGATAGATAAGTGACTTTTGGGTTGCAGTTTGGGCACTCGGCCTCCAAAAGGTTCGCCACCACTGTCATAATCTAATGTCCCACCATTGCTAGGTTCATGTAAATTTGTCTCCACCCGTTACCACACCTATATTCTGGTCCATGGCCCACCCATTTTTCGGTGCAGCGCGATAAGCACGCCACACAAAGTGATCCTCATATTTTTGGCACGCTAGCTGCAGTGTGCTGAATTCTGCTGCCTACAGTATGCACAGTATACGCTGTTCTCTAGTGCCTGCACTGTGTGCTGATTTACCTCCAGTGTGTACAGTGTAAGGTGTTACTCTGTGCCTTTACTGATTGTAAACTAGCTATATTGTATGCTGATCCCTGCTACTTTCAGTACAGTATTAGCTGTAAAGCCTGGTACACACATACAATTTTGATTAGCCAATTTTAGCTCTGTTCATAAAATTCATTGTCTGTTGGCCCACTTACTGCACGGGGGTGGTAAAATTGGGGGTCAGTGATTGACCAATCAAAATTGTATGTGTGTATACATCTTTGATCTATGCCTGTACTGATTGTAAATTATCTAAATAAAGGACAGGGGGCTCCATCCTATATTTCGATGGGCAGGCCCGTTATCTGTAGCTTACACCGCTGCTAAGTTCATGTACATTTGGCCCCACCCATGGCCACGCCCACTTGTCTCATGGCCACGCCCATTTTTGCAGCACTGCTGCTCCTGTGTTGCCCGCGCACGAAATTGGAACCTTCTGGCGCAACACATCACGCAGGTATGAAATGCCCCATAGACTTTCATTGGCGTAGCGTTACCCTGCAGCAAAACAGGGTAACACAATGCACCAGTGTGAAAGGGGCCTGAAGCCTGCTTAGGGCCATGTTATCTTAATAGCTACCGATTTTCAAAAAAAAAAAAAAAAAATTAGCTTTTTAGGGTACTTTTCCTATTGAAATACAGTGCAACTTGGGAAGCTATCTGTAGCCCGGCGGAGAGTAGGTTGTCTTCCTCCTCTTATCACTTGCCCATGCAGTAAAGCGCAGCAGTCACATGCAGATAATGTACATAACAAGGAACTGATCTTTACTACAGACTGAGGTTATCACGCAGGACATTCTCTTTCAAATCAATGGGAGGTGTCTTCAGGTACCCATAACATGAAAAACATGTTTTTTTTTTCTTTTGTTTTTTCTTGATACAGGATTTAAATTTTGTGTGTGTATCTATCTATCTATCTATCTATCTATCTATCTATCTATCTATCTATCACATATCTGTGGAGCTCAGTTGGACTTGAACTTCCTGTGAATGCTCTCTTTTCAGCATCTAGGCTTACTGAAAAACGGAAGAGACGAAAGCGTTTAAGACATGCTGGCAAATTCAAGAAGGAAAAAAACTTGACTCCACAGGAATCTTCGCATTCTGAGGTAAATAAAGTGGACCCAAATCAAATATTGATTGATTCGTGCCTTGCAGGATTAACATTAAATTGTAATATGAAATCAAATCAGGATTCATTTATTTTTTGTATATTCATTCACTTAACTAATGTAGACTGTTGCATGCTGGGACAACTACTACACAGGCTCCAAGATTGCAAATGGAAACAAAATTGCAGAGAAATCAAATGCATTTGTGTTTTTAATTCTTTTGAGTTTTTCATGAGGAGTAGTATTATTACAATTTTTGTTTACAAAGCTGTGGTCAAGGCTTGTGTAGTTTGCTATGGTCAAGGCTTTTGTAGTTTGGTTCCTTATTATGTCATGTCTTACACTTTAACCTCCCTGGCGGTGCATTTCTGTCTGGAATTATGAGACGAGATACATTTTTTTTTTTTTTTCCAATAATTTTAGGCCTCCAATTCTTTAGTCATAACTCGCCAAAATATATCAGAATAAAAGCTGGTAGACATTCTGCATATAAATAAGACTGGAACACAAAATTGTTGAATTAATTAAATTTATGAATAAACTTGAAAAATTGTGAAACTACAAATAAGGCAGGCAGAGAGTAGTCAAAATCCAGGCAGACGTCGGTGCTGGCGGCAGGCAGAGAGTTGTCAAAATCCAGGCAGACGTCGGTGCTGGCGGCAGGCAGAGAGTTGTCAAAATCCAGGCAGGCGTCGGTAACAGTAAGGCAGAAGCATTTAGCTCAGAAGCAGTTGGGAACCAAATGGCTATATTATTAACATCCTGTGCTTTCAAATGAGCTAATCTGCCATCTCTGCCATGGCAGTCAGGTGGCAGATCATATAACATCTTGTTAGAGACAAATGAGGAGGAATTAGACAGGCAAAACTCGATTACGACATGCTGCACAACGCCGCTCGCCGTCTTGATTAACCTTCATTCGATCCCGGATGAAGAATGAAGGTAAAGGGGGTCCCTGGGTCCCGCTGACAAGCGCCGATCACGTGCGGGACCCAGGAACGAAACGCAAACGGCGGTTTTAGCCAGTCCAAGCTGAGCTCTGGCTTACCGCTCTAAGCAAGTACATCTCTGCTCGGGATTATTGCCAGGGGGTTAAAGGACAACTAAAATTCTAAATGCCAGACAGATTTCTAGGAATTACTAGCAAATGGCAATAGAAAGGCTTTTCTCATCTTTTCAGTTTTTATGTGAAGAAAATATTACATTTACAGAGAACAGTTTTTGCTGTGGGCATTACCATGGAGGACTTTATCCAGAATACAGAAACAGTCCTTACTGGCTGTAATCCTGTAACTGAGATGTCTTCAGAATAACAGAAAGCAGAGATATAGCATCAAAATAGTGTGGAATTAACTTATCAGCTGCAGCTCTGTGTGCCTTGTTCTTGTGCTTCACAAAACCAGAAGATTACAGCCAGGAAGAGCTCATTCTGAATGGTGGGTGTAAGCATCCAAGAACAGGAATAAAGTAAGGGTCCTTCACTTTAGATCCTTTCTCTGTAGTTTTAAAATCTCTCAGTTGTTCTCATATGATCTGTGAGAAAGCAGTGTGTGTGGGCAGGGCAGAAACAAACAGTAAATCATCTGTGTGAGTAATGGCAAGGAAGTGGCACCTATCTATATGGTACAGTCCTGTTATTGACTCCAACTTATGAAGCAGGGCTCTGATGCACAGGGCATTTCTTTCACACAGGCTGTGATAAGAGACTTCTGAAAAGATTTCTATAGTTACTGGCTAATAGCTCTAGATGTATGTGGGATTTACAGAATGACAGTTTCTTTGAATGTTGTCCTTTTAAATGTAGCACAGATGAGTCTCCTATTGTTTCCAGTACAGAAAGAATTACAAAACTTTAGTCGTTATCTATGCAAAAGAGCTTCTCTGAGCTCTTCGACTACAGTGCTGTTTTTTGAAGCACTTGCCTCAACCTGTCTTTAATGGTTTCTTGTTTGTTAAAGGTTTTAATGCAGGAAAGTTCAAATGGTCATTAGCTCTGCTCTGTTTCATAGTTAAAGTTAAAATGCAGAATCTAGTTTGTAAACTGCAAATATTACAGAATGATGCAATGTTATAAAAAAAAAACCTATATAACCGACAATAAAAAATAATTTTTTTCTTTGTTAAAAATGTTCTTTGAATTATCCGTACTACACATACAAATCATTATAGTTTTTTTTTTTTTTTACACTGCAGTGTCACTTTATTGCCTAATGCTTACCACATACTTGACAAGTAGATAATTCAATGATTCAATATGCACTAATAAAATGTTTAAAAGTTTACTGAATCATTGCCACCAACTCAGAACTTTTACAAAAAGTTGTCTCTTGAGGTGTAGGATATTAATATAAAAAAAAAATCTCATGAGGGTTTCAAATTTAATCAAGAGGTCTTATTTTTCAGGGTGAAATGAATGATCATGGTGCTGCCAGTCCAAGTGACACTACAGAGGAGGGAATGGATCAAGAGCATGGAGTATCCTCTTCAAAGAAGAACTTTGACAGAGGAGGGGGTGGAGCAGCCATGAAGGAGAATGTGTGCCAGGTAGGTAACGAAACACCTCCCTCCCATAAAAGACATTATCCCTCATTACAGGAATATTCTCAGATGTATTGCAGCTGAGTTTGTATTGTGGTCTGTCCAAACTGGAAAGATTCCTTTTGAATTATTGTCATTAGCAGCTGGATGAAAGAATGGGTCCAGCAGAGAAATAGCCTGGCAGATAACGAGGAGGAGTACTCATTTTAACTGAACTTTAGAATGTCGGTAGTTCTAGGACTGATGCTATGAAAAGCCAATTGTACTCCTGTGCCTCTCGCTCTGCATAAAATCATACTCCTGTTGTTTACTGTTCAAACTTTTTCCCTTATCTCATCATCTTCTATATAAGGTTGTCAAAAAGGAGCTGGGAGGGGCATGAGCCATTACCTTTGTGTGAGCTCAGATCCCTGGACCTGCCCGCTCATGAACTTATTGGTGAAAAATGATCTCATTGTGGCCAGCACTACAAAAGTACGGTGTTACATAATTCTGTTTGCCTTTATTAAAGATCTGGGAGGGTACTAGTGCATTTTGTTTCAAAATATTAGCCTTTTGCAGCAGATTAACCTAATTATCACTGAAATGTTGCATGTTCCCCACATTCCTCATAAACTAGACAAGACACAGAACATTTATATTGCACTTTTTTCCTGGTGGACTTGTAAAGTGCCAGAGCTGCAGCCACTATGATGCGCTCTATAGGCAGTAGCAATGTTAGGGAGTCTTGCCCAAGGTCTCCTACTGAATAGGTGCTGGCCTACTGAACAGGTAGATCCGAGACCATTGAGTATATCTTTTTCCATAGGTGTGTGAGAAGCCAGGGGAGTTGCTGCTGTGTGAAGCCCAGTGTTGTGGTGCATTTCACTTGGAGTGCCTTGGATTGACTGATATGCCTCGGGGGAAGTTCATCTGTAGAGAATGTTCTTCAGGTACGTGATCACTATTGCCTGTCATGATGAAAAAGTCATGTTCTCTGTCCAAAGCCTGTCTGTGTTACACAGGTTATATTTTATAGCAATCCATTAAATGGGTAAGCAACTTTTTTACCCAGCCTTTTAGCAATCCATTTGCTTTATGGTGAAAATGAAATATGTTTACCAGATTAACAAGTGATTGCCTAGTTGGGTATTATTTTTCTGGGAAGAAAGCTCTCATGTGTTTTAATATATGGTTGCCACAAACAATACTCCATGGTTCTCATTGGTAGTATACTTAAGTGTTCTTTAAAATGGCATGTGACTGTTTACACAAATAATTGACTACTCTTCAGCAAGGGCTCTTTTCCACTATGAAACACAATCGTGCTGCGTTGTGATTGTTTCAAACTGATTTCCACTCGTGATTGAGTTACTATACTCGGTATAGTAGCTCAATTGCATCCAAAACGTGGCAGGATAACCATTGCGCTTGAGACAAGATCACACCACTGGAAACTGCATTTTGGGATCTGGTAGAGATCGGAATCTGAACGCAAAATGCAGGGTGGTGGAAAAAGGCCCTTACTTGCTGTGTGCCAAAAAACTACACGGATGAGCAGTGCAGACAAACCACAGGGAAAGGTGTGTGTGTGTGTGTGTGTGTGTGTGTGTGTGTGTGTGTGTGTGTGTGTGTGTGTGTGTGTGTGTGTGTGTGTGTGTGTACTTTCTTTGGCTAGTTTATTATCGGTATAAAGCTTGTTTTACATCGAGGCAGATCACAAATGGCCCGTTCGGAACAGACAGTGCAGTGTCTGCTCTGATAACATTTTGTATCTGGTTATAGCAGGGCTGTGGAGTCGGGCAATTTTGGGTGCCTGGAGTCGGAGTCGGGAAAAAATGCTCCGACTCCTAATGAATTTGTAACTGTAATTAAAATAGAAAATATGATAAAATGTTCTATTTCTCAGATAATAGTCATTAAAAATAATGTATATATACAGTAATAGCTGTGCTTAGTCCACAAAAATGAAATAAACCAATCAAAATGAGTTACTTGTACTGCTTCAATAAAGCAGTCCCCGTATTTTTAAGGTCAGATATACATATCTGATTGTGACTGTATATATGATGTGTACACAGGAATCTCTTATATATACTAAATAACATCTATGCTGTAAGAATAAAGCCTGATGTGTAGCTGTGTCACTAATAGAGATGGTCAGCGAGATGGAAATAATTCTGCATTGATGCTGATTTATGCAAATGTATGCACTCCCTTTGCTCATGAAATCAAATAATTTGAGATGTTATTAAAATTTGGTTTGGTGACTACAAATTAAAGGGTAACTGAGACGGATGAAAAGTAAAGTTTTATACATACCTGGGGCTTCCTCCAGCCCCCTTCAGGCTAATCAGTCCCTCACTGTCCTCCACCACCCGGATCTTCTGCTATGAGTCCTGGTAATTCAGCCAGTCAGCGCTGTCCGGCCGCATGCCGCTCCCACAGCCAGGAACATTCTGCACCTGCGCAATAGTGCTGCACAGGTGTAGTATGCTCCTGGCGGCGGAGTGTGTGCATGCGCACTACGCCTGACTGGCTCAAGTACCTGGACTTATAGCAGAAGATCCAGGTGGTGGAGGAGGACAACGAGGGACTGATTATTCTGAAGGCGGCTGGAGGAATCCCCAGGTATGTATAAAACTTTAATTTCATCTGTCTCAGGTTTACTTTGTTACAGTAGTACTATACTCTACATATGCACTCCCCACAGAGCTGCAGGGAATCCACTGAGAATGCTGTGCACATTGAACACAGAGGTGTTGTCTGTTTACAATCTCCTCATTCCCCTGCAGAGTACCTGCACATCATTCTTACATGTACCCACACTTACATTGCCTAGGGCCTGATAGATGTTCTTTGTTCCGCTTTGTACCTTTTACAAGTACTCTTACCAAGGACTAGATTTAGTCTAAAGGGAATAAATATAGTAGTCTACATATCCTTCTCACTTCAGTTGTCTTGTAAAATTCCTAAGCGTTGGCAGTTAAGAGACGAATTTCATGTTACATACTTTTAATCAACAAAATTGTAATATGCAAATTAGAGGAGTCGGAGTCGTGGAGTCGGAGTCGGTGGAATCCTAAACTGACTCGGAGTCGGTGGATTTTTGGACCGACTCCACAGCCCTGGGTTATAGTACAAAGCAGATGTTTCCACCACAGGCTTCTGTGGGAAACGCATCTGCTGTCCAGTAAAATTGTGCTGGTCGAATCCAATGGATCTGTTGCTTACTGACAAGTGTGAATGAATCCTATTCATAAATTAGATCTGTTTGACTGCCAATTCTTGCAATCCAGCAAAAATGGGCAAAAGGTGCTCGTTATGCACTGCAGTGTGAAGCGAGCCTAAAAACCTAGTTATGTTATATTGTATATACTGAATATGACATGCCGGCATTATAAAATGCAGCTAAATTTAACCAAGTTGCATTATTGATCGCTCATTTTGAAGTGACCATGAGGTGTGGAAACTCACTTGAGGGTTTATACATACCTGTATAGAGGGAAGACTGTGGATGCCATGGAGCCTTTCTGTTCCTTGGTCCGTCTGATCATTCTTGTGCCATTCCCTGTTCGAGTTATTCGACCTGCTAGGTTGAATAATTCCTTGGCACTCCTTGGGCAGCCTTTGGAAGTATTTGCGTCCCAAAGTGCTTCTGAAGACTAGCGTATCCGGGCTTGTGCATCTGTAGTACAGATGTGCCTGTCTTCAGACGTATTTGGGACACGAGTATGAAGGCTGCCCAAGGAGTACCAAAGACACAGCCGGTCAAAGAACTTCAATGGGGATGGAGCAAAGACCGTGGAGGCTCTATGGCAGTGTTCCCCAACACTGTCCTCAGGGCCACCAATTGCATGTTTTGAGGAAATTCACAGAAGTAGTTAATCAGCTCTGCTGAAACTCTGATTACCTCACCTGTACATGTTTGTGGCTTTCTGCAAAGCATGTATTGTTGTTGGGCCTTGAGGACAGGGCTGGGGAACGCTGCTCTATGGTATCCAGAGCCTTTCCTTTATAGTTATGTACAGAGTGAGTTTCCTCACTCCGGGTTTGCTTTAAGGCTGCTTACACACTAAGACGTTACAGGCGCACGTTAGTGCGCCTGTAACGCTCCCCCAACGCACAGCAATGTAACACAAGTGGGCTGTTCACACAGCCCACGTTGCGTTACATGTAACGCTGCACGTTGTCCAGAAAGTGCAGCATGCTACGGCGTTAGAGCGGCTATAGCCGCGTTAGACTGTTTGCACATGCTCAGTGGGGGGCGGAGAGGAGGCGGGGAGATGCAGCTACAGTAGCCGCACACATGGCTACTTAATATGCACTGCACTGGCGGCCGCTGATTGGCCGGCGGGACCGCGTGATGCGGAGTGTCTCGCTCCGCATCACGTGGTCCCGCCGGCCAATCAGCGCCACTCTGGGAGACCTTATACGGATAGAGCCGCCTAACGCGGCTCACTCTACCGTCCTCTCCCGCACCACCATACGTTGTGTTAGGTGCACGTTATGCGACCTTAACGTAGCACCAAACGCAACGTCTTGGTGTGCAAGTAGCATAAGTGTAAAAGTATTTGGCTGCCTTAACCCCCTTGGCGGTATGAAAAATACCACCAGGGGGCAGCGCAGCAGTTTAAAAAAAAAAAAAAATTTTTAAATCATGTAGCGAGCCCAGGGCTCGCAACATGATAGCCGCTGCTCAGCGGCATCCCCCCACCCTCTTCGATCAGGAAATCCCGTTCAAAGAACGGGATTTCCTGGAGGGCTTCCCCCGTCGCCATGGCGACGGGGCGGGATGACGTCACCGACGTCGGGACGTCATTGGGAGACCCGATCCACCCCTCGGCGCTGCCTGGCACCGGATAGCGGCGATCGGGCGCGCGGCGACGGCAATCGGGGTGCTGGCGCAGCTAGCAAAGTGCTAGCTGCGTCCAGCAAAAAAAAAAAAATTATTTAAATCGGCCCAGCAGGGCCTGAGCGGCACCCTCCGGCGGCTTACCCCGTGTCACACACGGGGTTACCGCTAAGGAGGTTAAAGTTTTTCATATTACTGCCACAAACATGAATCAGTTTTATTGGAATTCCACGTGAAAGACCAATACAATGTGGTGTACACGTGAGAAGTGGAACGAAAATCATACATGATTCCAAACATTAAAAAAAAACCTTCAAAGTGGGTGTGCATAATTATTCAGCCCCCTGAGTCAATACTTTGTAGAACCACCTTTTGCTGCAATTACAGCTGCCTGCCAGTCTTTTAGGGTATGTCTCTACCAGCTTTGCACATCTAGAGACTGAAATCCTTGCCCATGCTTCTTTGCAAAACAGCTCCAGCTCAGTCAGATTAGATGGACAGAATTTGTGAACAGCAGTTTTCAGATCTTGCCACAGATTCTCGATTGGATTTAGATCTGGACTTTGACTGGGCCATTCTAACACATGGATATGTTTTGTTTTAAACCATTCCATTGTTGCCCTGGCTTTATGTTTAGGGTCGTTGTCCTGCTGGAAGGTGAACTTCCGCCCCAGTCTTAAGTCTTTTGCAGACTCCAAAAGGTTTTCTTCCAAGATTGCCATGTATTTGGCTCCATCAATCTTCCCATGAACGCTGAACAGCTTACCTGTCCCTGCTAAAGAGAAACACCCCCAGAGCATGATGCTGCCACCACCATATTTGACAGTGGGGATGGTGTGTTCAGAGTGATGTGCAGTGTTAATTTTCCGCCACACATAGCGTTTTGCATTTTGCCCAAAAAGTTCCATTTTGGTCTCTTCTGACCAGAGCACCTTCTGCCACATGTTTGCAGTTTTCCACAAGCCATGTGGGGGACACAGCAAACAGGACTTCTTATGCTTTTCTGTTAACAATGACTTTTCCACTTGCCACTCTTCCATAAAGGCCAACTTTGTGCAGTGCACGACTAATAGTTGTCCTGTGGACTGATTCCCCCACCTGAGCTGTAGATCTCTGCAGCTCGTCCAGAGTCACCATGGGCCTCTTGACTGCATTTCTGATCAGCGCTCTCCTTGTTCGGCCTGTGAGTTTAGGTGGACTGCCTTGTCTTGGTATGTTTACAGTTGTGCCATACTCCTTCCATTTCTGAATGATCGCTTGAGCAGTGCTCCGTGGGATGTTCAAGGCTTTGGAAATCTTTGTGTAGCCTAAGGGCTCTTTTCCACTATGAAATGGATCGCAATCGCGTTTCAATTTCCACCATGTGATTGCGATTGAGCTACTATACTCATTATAGTACAGCTCAATCGCATACAAAACACGGCAGAACGACGATTGCGCTTTGACCAAAATCGCATCGCAATCGGATCGCACTAATGGAAATTGCTGCTGCAGTTTACATTAGTTTAATGTACCTTGCGATTTGCGATCAGAATCAAATCGCAAATCGCAGGCTAGTGGAAAAAGGCCCTAAGCCTGCTTTAAATTTCTCAATAACTTTATCCCTGACCGGTCTGGTGTGTTCTTTGGACTTCATGGTGTTGTTGCTCCCAATATTCTCTTAGACAACCTCTGAGGCCGTCACAGAGCAGCTGTATATTTACTGACATTTGATTACACACATGTGCACTCTATTTAGTCATTAGCACTCATCTGGCAATGTCTATGGGCAACTGACTGCACTCAGACCAAAGGGGGCTGAATAATTACGCACACCCTACTTTGCAGTTATTTATTTGTAAAAAATGTTAGGAATCATGTATGATTTTCGTTCCACTTCTCACGTGTACACCACTTTGTATTGGTCTTTCACATGGAATTCCAATAACATTGATTCATGTTTGTGGCAGTAATATGACAAAATGTGGAAAACTTCAAGGGTGCCGAATACTTTTGCAAGCCACTGTATATTTTTAGTTCACAGACGTAGGACAGAATTTCTTTCTACTTGGCCATACTGAAGAATAGCCTATTACAAGATCTTAGTTTCATTATATTCTGAATAGTTGATCCTGAAATTGCTGTACGAGTGCCCACTCTCCTCCTAGATCCACTTTCTGTCTTGTGCTCTTTTCAAAGAGAGACGGGTCAGAGACATGCACTACCAGCTTCTCCTTTTTCACTGGTGAAGTCTCATTCCTTGCCCAAACCACCGTGTAACTTCTTTATTGTTCATTTGCGGTAGTTCTACACATGAGAATTTCCTTTCTGTGGTGGACAGTGAGAGGTTACTGAACCCTTGCAGATAAAGACTTCGGAACAGGTCACTGCCTGTTAAGTGTTTATATATTGAGGGTTGGGCATACATGAATATACGTGTAGACATAGGAATTTCTGAAGTCTCTTGTGCACTTCATAAAAGATCAGATTGTGCTATTTGTATTATTGTGAACTGATCTAGCGCTAGCACCCTCTGTGGCTAGATGATAGATGAATTTACTTCTTATTTTAGGTGTCCATACATGCTTTGTGTGCAAGGCCACTGACCCAGGGGTGAAACGCTGCTCCCTTCCGCTATGTGGGAAGTATTATCATGAGGATTGTGCATACAATTATCCCTGCACTGTCCAGCTGATGAAGGGTTTCCGATGTTCCCTGCATGCCTGCATCACGTGCCATGCCAACAACCCCAGCAACCCATCCGCTTCAAAAGGTGAGTCTAAGGGTAATTATTTGGCAAGATCTGAATAGGCATAAAGATCTAGCTTTTCTGTAAATAGATTGTTTTGCATTACATTTTTGGAGTACACCGGAATAATAACGTTGAAAAGATAACTGTAGTCACAAAGGCAGTTTTTTTTTTTTTTAAAGATTATTTATTTATGAACAAAGTTTTACAGAGATATAGCATCCCACAATAACATCATATGCACCTCACAGTCAAGAATTAGATATTGAACACATAAAAATGCAGCTTACCAGTGCCGCCAGCGTACAGTATTCAAGAGGAGTGAAGCACCTTTATTAATATAACGTGCAAATTCACAGGAGGCCATACACGCCTGGGTATTAAAAATACATTCTAGATTTATCAATGTATAGGATAGGTAGCAAGTTAAGTTCACATGGCTGCCCCCATGTGAGCGTAAAAAAGTCCTATACGTTAAATCTCCATATAGGAGGGGTCACATAAGTGTGGGTCCCTCGAGGCCCATAGGGATCATACACTCGAGGGGCTTCGCTATATCAGGTTGATATGGACTTTTATCTCATTATACATTGAAAGGGGAAATGGAAAGGCGTATAAGACCTAATATTAGGTGGGAGAATGAAGTAGTTGGGTTTTAAAAGAATAGAAAGGAAGAGAGAGAAACAGAAAAGGTGACATAAGGAAACGTCAAGAGGTGGCGGCGCGTCGGGGCGCGGGGCCCCACACCAGGACCCAAGCCGGGGCAACCTAATTCTAGTCTCAAGCAAGAACGCTAAAGAATGTCTACACGGGGGAGCATATGGGTGTAGTCCCAGGGACTAAGTGTTAAGTATTCTAGTGTAGTCCCCTGATTCCTCATATTCTGACCAAGGAGCCCAGGTACGGCTAAACTGCTCATCGCGGTTGTATATTGACTGGGTAAGATTTTCCATCATTTTAATGTGCTTTACTTCTCTTAACCACTCCGCTGTGGATGGAGATTGCGTTGATTTCCAATGACGGGCTATTACCAGTCTGGCGGCGTTTATTAAATGTTTGGAAAGTGATTTTTTTGTATCTACCCAGACTCCTAGGTGTGTTATGGAGCAGATAATATGAGGGATCAGAAGAAGTCTCTACCCTCGTCACGCTTTCCATTATAGATTTCACTGATTCCCAAAATAGTGATAGATTCGGGCAAGTCCAAAAGATATGCAACAGTGACCCTGTGTGTGCCTGACATCGCCAACACAGGGGGCTAACCCTGGGGTACATCTGATGAAGCCTTTCTGGGGTTCTGTACCAGTGTGTAAGGAGCTTATATCCCGATTCTTGGATGTGTGCCGCGATTGAGGCTTTGTGGGCTAGTATGACAATCTTTTGCCACTGTGCATCTGAGAAAGTGGAGCCCAGAGAAGATTCCCATTTGGAGTGTAGAATGGAGCTAGGATCCCTGGAGGTGATCAGCATATTATATATTGATATGGCCCTTGTCATGGGACCGACTCCGGAGCACATGGATTCGAATTGTGTTAGTGGACGGGAGAATTCAGTTTTAGATCCCATGCTGAGCAAAAAGTGTTTAAATTAGGAGAAGGCCCATATGTCCAGGTTAGAAGATCCCAACTGGGACTGTATATGGCTCAGGGAGTTCCAGTTGTTATCTGTCAACAGGTGACATGCTCGTAAGAAGCAAAGGCTCCTCCAACTCCTATATGCTAATCCACAGGTACCCGGTGGAAAGCGAGGATTATCTAAGAGGGGAAGAAGGGGGGAGGGCCATGGTGCTAATGAGGATGATTGGCTATGTTGAGCGAATAATTTAAGTGTTCACAGTGACAGGGTGCGAAATACCTCTGATCCATGGACGCTTGCTAATCCAGCATAAGTTTTTAAAGAGAACCAGAGATGAAGCAACCTCATGTATTTTACCTTATAAATCAGTGGGAACATGACAGTAAACACCTAATCTGCTCTTTGTTACATTGTTCTCTGTTTAATTTGCCTGTTATCACCTCTAAGATAAGAATCCCGACTAAGCAGTCGGTCTGGCTTTGCTACAGAATAATTATAGCTGAGACTGTGTTCTTTGCTGTCTTCAAGTCCAAGCCTGCCCCCTGCTGGCTTTGCTCAGGAATCATTATAGCTGAGTCATTATAGCAAAGCCAGACTCAATGCTCAGTCCGGGATTCTTATCTCAGCTAGATAACAGACACTTTTAGCAGTGAGGATGGAACAGAGAGCATGGTAAATGTTTTCTCTAATGTTCCCACTGATTTCTATGGTAAAATACACAAGGGTGCTTCGTCTCTGGTTCACTTTAAGGGCAAAATGAGAGATATCATGTTCCATCGATACCCATTGTTTATGAGTGCTATTTCGATGCCAGTCAAATATTCTGAGCAGCGAAGCTGCTGTATAATATATACACAAAAATAAGAAAAAAGACTGGCACTAAATGTGAACAAAAATGCTGGGTCCGATTCACCGGATCTCGTATTCAAAGCTTGCACGTGCAACTCAGAACGCAGTGATGTATAATGAGCAAAAAGAGGAATGGAGGCACTGTGCTTGCAAAAAAGATATACCTTTTAATCCTTGGTGAAGAGACACATCGGGGTAGACAGTGGGGGTGAGGGAGGCCTGACAGCTGTTTCGCTTAAAAACAAAGCTTCCTCAGAGGCCAAGGGAAAGAAGTTCTTTCCCTTGGCCTCTGAGGAAGCTTTGTTTTTAAGCGAAACAGCTGTCAGGCCTCCCTCACCCCCACTGTCTACCCCGATGTGTCTCTTCACCAAGGATTAAAAGGTATATCTTTTTTGCAAGCACAGTGCCTCCATTCCTCTTTTTGCTCATGCTGTATAATATAGTTGCAAATTTGGAATGGCCATTCCCCCATACTCCTTTGGTAAGGTTGTGATATGATATTTTAGTCTCGGAGGTTTACTTTGCCAAATGAAGCGCTGTAGGGCCTGTCTAATTTCTTTGAAAAAGGAAGTTGGAATAGCTATAGGGAGAGTCTGGAAGAGATAGAGGAATCTGGGGATCACATTCATTTTAACAATGTTGACACGACCGAACCACGAGAACCTCGTACTGTCCCATCTCTGCAAGTCATGTTTTATTGTTGATAAAAGAGGCCTATAATTTAGGTTAAATATATCTGAGAGATCAGCAGGAATTTTAGTGCCCAAGTACGTTAGGGCTCTGGGGGACCACTTAAACTGAAATGTGCTTTCTAGAGAGCTCTGTACAGCTGGGTCCAAATTCACGTTCAATGCCTCGCATTTACTGTAGTTAATTTTGAAATGTGAAAGTTGGCCGTATAGTTTAAGCTAAATTAGGGATTGAAACATGTGGTGATGTAATGTAAAAGAGGAGGTCATCCGCGTAGGCGGCTATTTTATGTTCTGCGGAGGGCAATTTGAGACCTTGAATATTAGGGTTAGACCTGATTGTACGGAGTAAGGGTTCAAGTGTGAGGGCAAAGATAAATGGGGACAACGGACAGCCTTGGCGTGTCCCGTTAGCTATCCCAAAAGGCTGTGATAATTCACTGTTTACCTTTACCTGTGCTGTGGGATTAGTATATAGTGCCATTATCCATGAGAGCATATTGTTAGGAAGACCAACATGTTGCAGGGTGGATTCAATAAATCTCCAATGGACGCGATCGAAGGCCTTCTCTGCATCTGTAGATAAAAGCATCATTGGTGAGGCCCTCGATCGCGCCCAGTGTACCGCCCCCAGTGTTCTAATTGTGTTATCTCTTGCCTCTCGGGTTGGGATGAAACCTACTTGGTCATAATGCACCAAACCCGCCATGTGAGGCGACAACCTGTTTGCGAGAATTTTGGCGAAAAGCTTTAAGTCTAGGTTCAATAACGATATGGGGCGATAATTAGCGCACAGCGCAGCGTCCTTGCCCTGCTTGTGGATCACCGTGACATGAGAAAGGAGCATATCTCTCGGGAAGGACGTGGGGTTGTCAGTGTCAATTAAGGAATTATAGGCCCTGAGGAGGTGGGGGTGCAAAGTGGTCATGAATCGTTTATAGTAGTCTAAGGAAAACCCATCAGGTCCCGGGGCCTTTCCCGATGGAGTCTGAGAGAGTGCTAATTTAAGTTCGTCTAGAGATATGGGGTCCTTCAGATTTTCCATAGCTTCAGGGGATAGAGTGGGTAACCCTGACCTGATGATGTATTCTCGCATCTGCTGCTGTAGTTCAGATTCATCACCTCCTGATAAATCTTTGGGGATGTTATATAGGGATTCATAGAAGCTCCGGAAGATCCGGGCAATAGACGAGGTTCTGTGGTGCTTATGGGAGTGAGTGTCGTTTATATGGGGAATATAATTCATCGTCTGCTGTACCCTGAGAGCCCTAGCCAACAAGGAGCTACATTTATTGCCATATTCATAATAGTGCCTTTTGCACCGTGTGGCAGCGTAGCGTGCTTGGAAAAATAATAAAGATCTAAGCTTTTCTCTCTCTGTTTTTAAGGCCTCCAGGTCCACAGCAGACGAGGAGGATCTATGAGTTAGCTCCAGACTCCGGATTTTAGTGAGAGCGCTTTCAATAGCTTCATCCCTCTCTCGTTTCTTTCTACTCCCCTCTGAAATAAGTACTCCCCTAATAACGCATTTGTGTGCAGCCCAGAGAGACATGGGTGACATGTCCTCTGTATTATTTGTGAGGAAATAATGATCAAGCGCCTTGGATATCCTCTCCACCACAACTCGGTCCTTCAATAACGAGGCATTAAGACGCCAATTTGGTGGTCCACGACGTCCCTCTAAAATAGCGAAGGACATTGTGGCCAGGGCGTGGTCCGAGATTGTGCTCGTTAGGATATCTGCATCAGTGACTGTGGACAGAAGATTGTGGGAGGAGAAAACATAATCAATGCGCGTGTACACTTTGTGTGGATGAGAGAAAAAGGTGTATTCTCATCCAGTGGGATTGAGAATACGCCAGGGGTCAACTAGCTGTCTAGCTTGTAGGGATAAGCGGCATTTTTGTAGGATTCTGTAAGGTATAGTAGAATTACCAGAGGAGGTGTCGAGTGATGGGTCTAGTGCAACGTTAAGATCACCTCCAAGGATCACGCTCCCCTCTGCAAAGGTCTCCAGCTCCCTCAGAAAGTTTTCCAGGAAGGGTTGTTGCCCTGTGTTTGGAGCATAGAAGGTTCCCAGGGTCACCTTATTGCGGTTTATAATGCCTTTAATAAGTAGGAATCTACCGGTCGGGTCTATTAATTGCTGTATCTGCGTCATACATAGATGTCGTGAGAGAAGGATCGCTACTCCCTTGGTCTTAGAGTCTGGAGAATTACTCAAAAATGTCAGTGGGAATCTGGAGTTACCGAGTTTTGGGTGTTCTGTGCCCTTAAAATGAGTCTCCTGGATGAATGCTACATGGGTTTTAGCTTTGTGCAAGTCAGTTAATAATGCAGTCCTCTTTTCAGGTATGTTCAGCCCGTGGACATTCAGCGTCATCACTTTAAGTGATCCCATTTTTCATCCCCAGAATCCGGGCCCCCCGCAGGCCCTCCGCCCCCCACCGCGCCACCGGAAACCAAGAGAGAGAAAAAGAGTGAGAGAGGTTAGAGAAAGAAGAGATAACGAGGAAACAAGAAAGAATGAATTGGAGCCAATGCTCCACAGTACATGTCTGCCGAGGACAAAGCCTCAGCATCCATGTCACCAAAAACTGGCCAGTCCACTCCCAAACAAGTGTCAGCAGTGCGACCGTAGTACTGGCCAGTCGGGAGTGGGAGAAGAGAGACATACTCACCGTGTGTCTTCGTCGCTGCTCCCGGCCACAATATGAACAGTGATAAATGGAAATGCAATTTCTGCTCCAATATAGGTTTTAAACCTCTTATACAAAACAACTTAATAATTAAACCAAGAAACGTACCCCAAACATGGTAATGCACATATCAGCCGCCAGATGTATGCGGACGTTAGCTGCATGGCTGTGCGTAACATTAGTGAGAGCAATGCGCCCCCGATTATCTCAAACTTATTTAAATATTTAGGGCGTCTCCGCTCCAGCTTATGTCAAGGGGGGAGGTTGGTCTATGAACAGAGGCCACCCGTGTAACTTCACATGTTGGCCTCATCCGTAGACAAGGCGGAAGGATAAGACAGGGAGCCGCCACATCCCCAGGGAGTCCAAATATACGTCCGCCACAAACAGGGCACAGCGGTCGTCCTGTTCCCCGCAATTGGCAGGGGGATCGGACGCCGTGTCCGGCGTGCGCGGCCCAGTGTATCGGTTAATCAGAATATAAGCATGGACGGTAAATAATACAATTTCCCCCCCTACGTTCTTCTCTACATATATGTATATATTCACAAAGGCAGTTTTAATTTATTTGTAACTTATTACATTTGCTTTTTTTATAGGTCGTCTGATGAGATGTGTCCGATGTCCAGTTGCCTATCATGCCAATGATTTTTGCCTGGCAGCAGGAACTGTAACCCTGGCTTCCAATAGCATTATTTGCCCCAACCATTTTACTGCCCGTAGAGGGTGCAAGAACCATGAGCATGTCAATGTCAGCTGGTGCTTTGTGTGCTCTGAGGGTATGTCAACTTTTCTTCTTCAAAAATGATTTGCTTTGTTAGCTTTTTTATTTTTGTATCTATCTTTAGTCAGAGACGTTAAAGATGATTCAGTTTTTAATTTATTAGCTCTAAAGTTTGATGGCAGATTTCCATCTTTCAGGGACTTGGAAAGTGCTGGAAGATGTTGGAACTATTTTTTTTATCTTTTGACTTTACCTTACGATCTGTAACTGAGGGAATGGTGGAAGTGGAAGTGGCACGTATCCTGTAACCACTAATATTTCATATTTCCTTGACAACCAGCTCCACTTTTAAGGCAAAATTAGACACGTTTTATCACCTAGGGCAGAAAGGGCAAAGATTTAGAGATGGCATGTAAAGTATGCCTAAAGCAAACAAAAACAAGTTATACATTTTTCAGTAGTGTGAAATCTGGATGGTTTTGAGGCTTCCCAGATCCTCCAACAGCCCACCGATCCAGAGTATGGTCCCTTTTTATATCGGTTTAAGTCAAATGGATTTCTTCTGGTCGCACATGGCTGTGGATGAGCACATCTGGGCTGGGCATGTGCAAGTAAGGTCAATTGCTTGACGAGTAGAACGAAGCGCTCATGCACAGAGGAAAAAGCTGTGCACAAGCAGAATCATTCTGCTGGGCATGCAAGGACCTTATCCATCCATACTCAGTCTGGATACCCTAATCAGTTGTCTAGAAAGCAGCCGGAAGATAGAGGGACCCTGTGCTGGAATGATGGCCACAGTGTGAGTCCAGGAAGCCTCTGGAACATCCAAAGGCTTCCATCTACTGTGGCAAGTATCTAACTTTTTTTTAAATTACTCCAGGTATTTAAAAGAGCTAAATACTAAAAGTAAAAGGTATTTACAGGGTCATTTTTTTAGCCGTACCTTAGCCATTCTCAAAGTGTTTTATTGAGATTAAAGAAGGTCTACTTCCACACTGCTCAGATAGAGCCAGTGACACTGTAGTGACTTATTAAAGTATTAAAATGTGTAGGTTTTTAAGCCTGCCTTTACTCAGCCAGCATTGTCCAGCATACTTGCTCTGGATAAGTGCACATCCTACTTACTACAGCACCAGTGAAACTCGAAAAATTTGAATATCGTGCACATGTTCATTTATTTCAGTAATTCAACTTAAAAGGTGAAACTAATATATGAAATACAAGAAAGAAGTTTTAAATCAGGATGATATATACGCATTACATGCAAAGTGAGATATTTCAAGCCTTTATTTGTTATCATTTTGATGCTTATGGCTTACAGCTTATGAAAACCTCACATTTCAGGCCATTACAATATTGTGAAAATGTTTAATAGTCTAGGCTCAAATTGTCAGCCTCTAATCAGCCAATTAAACCAAACAACTGCAAACAGTTCCTATTCCATATATTGGTTTCACCTTGTAAGTTGAATTACTGAAATAAATGGACTTTTGCACAATATTCTAACTTTTCGAGCTTCACCTGTATACATTTGTCTTTCTACTCAGCAGTGTAAATGTTTTCATCTGTCTTTATATTAGGTGGAAGTCTCCTTTGTTGTGAATCTTGCCCAGCTGCATTTCACCGTGAGTGTCTTAACATTGAAATGCCTGAAGGCAACTGGTTCTGTAATGACTGCAAAGCTGGAAGAAAACCTCATTATAAAGAAGTCGTATGGGTGAAAGCCGGGAGATACAGGTAGAGAGTTCAATAGTTTAAGATACTTGAGCAATCCAAGGCACCTTTATTTTGTGGTCAGTAAATGAATATTGACTGAATGTTGTGTCTCTTACCCCCCCCCCCCCCCCCCTTCCCCATGTTTCTCAGGTGGTGGCCAGCTGAGGTTTGTCACCCAAAAAGTATTCCTACCAACATCCAGAAAATGAAGCATGACATTGGAGAGTTCCCAGTCTTGTTTTTTGGTTCGAAGGACTATTTGTGGACACATCAGGCCAGAGTGTTTCCCTACATGGAAGGAGACGCCCTCAATAAGGATAAAATGAGCAAGGGCATGGATGCTGTCTACAAAAAGGGTATCTCAGATGGTCCCACACAGTTTGTTTGTAAATGTGATACCTCATGCTCTTTGCCTTGTATTATAACATTCTGTGTTTCTGTAGGGCTGATGGAAGCTGCAGAGCGTTTTGAAGAACTGAAGGCACAGAAGGAAATAAGGCAGCTGCAAGAAGAAAAGAAAAATGACAAAAAGCCTCCACCCTATAAGCACATTAAAGTGAGTGCTGCTGCTGCTCACTGCTTGCCCCAAAGCATGTCATGTCTTACCAGTTATTGGAATATACAGCACCAGTGGGAGGACAGTATTGCATGCTTATCACTGACTAATTTATCAAACTAACTGCTAAAGAATAAAAGTGATTTCAGTTTAGATAACTGGAAAATAAGAATCAAAGATTTTGTTGTCTAAATATTCAACTTTTACATTGATTGCTTAAGATACAATTTCACGTTTGCTGAGCAAAAAAAGAGACCAGTCCCTTGAGTTGAGCCCTATACAATGCAAGGATTCCTAGTAAGCATTATTCAGTTTAACCAGAATTTTTTGTACTAAATTTGAAAGGATAGTTCTTTTCCCATGCATACAAAGAAAGACAATATGAACTGACAGTTTAACTGACTGCAAACAGAAATAGCTTTTTTTCAACAGCATTAAAGTGCAAAAAATACTTGCGCACACTGTTTAAATAACGGCAAGTTCTTAAAACTGACCCAAACTTTTGCAGAGCACACAGTGAAAAGTCTTTACTCCACATATAGTTGCTGAAAAAATTCACTTCTCTGTGCTTAAAAGAGAAACCGTAACAAGAATTGAACTTCATCCCAATCAGTAGCTGATACTCCCTTTCCCATGAGAAATCTATTCCTTTTCTCAAACAGATCATCAGGGGCTCTGTATGGCTGATCTTGGGGTGAAACCCCTCCCACAATGTGAAGTCAGCGCCTCACAGCACTGAGGTCTTGACATCACACTGTGGGAGCCTTGATGCATTGTGGGAAATAACAGCTTTTTACAGCTGTTTCCAACTGCCAAACAAAAGCAAGCAGCATCTCCTTCCACTGACATCTACCAGCAGTAAAAATGTCGCCATGTGATAAATGTCAGAATGTAAATAGGGGAGTGGCAGGATTTTACAATGGGCAAACACTGACTAAATCGTTTAATACATAATTATTGTAAAAATGAAGCACTTTTTTCATTACATTATTTTCACTGGAGTTCCTCTTTAAGCCAGATCAAAGTCTAATTAGTTATCAGCAACAGTGAATAGACTGCAGGAGAGCTCTGCAAAGGCAGCTCTTATCATACAGGGAAAATGGAGGGTTGTTTTTTTTTTTTTTTAGGATTTCCATAAATTGTAATAAAGATTTTTTTTTCTTCCCATAGAGGTTATCCTGGTGTGGCTAACCTTCTAGAGGAGAGAGGAAGTTCTAAGTTTTTAGTTCCACTTTAAATATGGTGTTTTGTATTATGAATAATACTCTTTTTGTAAATTTGATAATATTTTTAGACCAACATTAGCTGCAACAATACACAGATTTTATATACAGAATAAGCCACCTGCATTTGTTGTCTGCCCTTATAGTTTTATTTGTGCATTAGATGTCTTATTCTTCAGCTTTAATGGTTTCCTTCCCTTTGCAGGTGAACAGGCCAGTGGGGAAGGTTCAAATCTTCACTGCTGATATGTCAGAAATCCCACGCTGTAACTGCAAGGCCTCAGATGACCATCCTTGTGGTCAGGATTCTGAGTGCATTAATCGCATGCTGTTGTATGAATGCCATCCTTCTGTTTGCCCAGCTGAGGAACACTGTCAAAATCAGGCTTTCTCCAAACGGCAGTACCCAGACGTGGAGATCTTTCGAACCTTGAGCCGTGGCTGGGGATTGCGCTGCAAAAGTGATATTAAAAAGGTGAGTTATATCTTTGCTTCTTTCTTGTGGCAGAGTGTAAATAACTGTAAGACAATGTTTTTTTTTTTTTTTTTTTTTTTGCTGAGTGTACATGCTACCAAGAAATTAAAGGAATACTGTAGGGGGGTCGGGGGAAAATGAGTTGAACTTACCCGGGGCTTCTAATGGTCACCCGCAGACATCCTGTGCCCGCGCAGCCACTTACCGATGCTCCGGCCCCGCCTCCGGCTCACTTCTGGAATTTCAGACTTTAAAGTCTGAAAACCACTGCGCTTGCGTTGCCGTGTCCTCGCTCCCGCTGATGTCACCAGGAACGTACTGCACAGGTACAGACCGTACTGGGCATGCGCAATACACTCCTGGTGACATCAGCGGGAGCGAGGACACGGCAACGCAGGCGCAGTGGTTTTCAGACTTTGTCTGAAATTCCAGAAGTGAATCGAAGGCGGGGCCGGAGCATCGGTGAGTGGCTGCGCAGGTACAGGATGTCTACAGGGGACCATTAGAAGCCCCAGGTAAGTTCAACTCATTTTCCCCCGACCCCATTACAGTATTCCTTTAAGGGAAATCATAAATGTCCTCTGTTTAATGCATTATATAATGCCTAGCTCTTGGTGAACCAGAACCACTAGGGGAGTTCAAGGGGCTAAAAGAGACTGAAAAGCCCTCTTACTAAAAGGAAAAAAAAACAATGCTAAATCTAAAATTCAGCTTTCAGTCAGCAAGTGTGGTTTCCCATAATGTATCTCCCCCAAATATGCAAATAGTCTTTGTTCCTGAAGGTAAAGCTGCACATCCAGAACCACTGGTGTACAGTGAGCCTTAATAGCTTATTAATTTTACAGAGCCAAGTTGCGCTTGTATCAATTGCAGACTCTGACTGATGTACTGTGCTGGAATGAGCAAATGGCTGTGGCTGACGAGCAGCATCTGTGTTGCTATGCAACTTAAGTTAGCTGGGCTGTCTGCTGTTATCTTTCCTCTATCAAACTATTCTAGTGTCCAAGAAAGTGATGTTCCGCTCGATGATCCAGCAAAATAGAAAATCTTTATTATAGCAGTAACACACGATCTGCTAACATGTTTCGGACACACAATGGTCCTTAATCATAGCACAAAATCCACACAGTGAGGTTGATCACTAAATGGCTAAAACCACACCTTCCAATCCTGGAATCCACCCAAAGAAGGGGAGGGGACTAGGGCGAGTCCAAGATATGGAGGAGATAAAGTGCACACAATCTAAAAACATAGACATAAAAATACATATGACAATCAGGATCTGATATACCATGCTTCTGAGAATAACCAAAATTCCAAGAGACAAAAAAGTACAGAAAAGAAATGCTACAAAGCATAGGGGCAATTATATCACATACAAAATTGGTTACTCGCGAATTCAAGAAAACATAAACATAAAATGGTAAAAACCACTCGTGTATGATGTATGGTTGAAAGCAAGAAACACAATCAACCGGTTGTATAGTGAAATACGGCATATATGACTGCGAGGAACATAGAAGAAAAATAACTAATGCAGAGAGAAGCAATCCGGAAAAAAATCACTCTTAAATAATGCGGCTCAAATCCCATCTGGAATTGAGACCTTTGGGGATACGAGTATCCAAATGAAATATCCAGAATGCTTCCTGCATAAGCAGAGTTTTATACAAATCGCCCCCACGGGTGGGTCTCAAAATGCGTTCCACTGCCTGAAAGGAGAAGGATGACATACCACTGCCATGCATTTGGCGAAAATGTTTTGCGACATTAGAAATTTCAGTAGTTAGCCATCCAGCTCCCCTGTAGTGTTCTGCGATACGTTCCCTAAGGGGACGGGTTTTACAGCCCACATATTGGACCTGACAAAGAGAACATGACACTACATAATCCACATATCTAGTGTGGCAATTGATAGATTGTCTCAAACGAAAAACCCTCCCGTTAGAGAACGAGGTAACAGTTTTAGATACAGTATGTACAGAACAATAATTGCATGTGGACATACCGCATTTATAAGAACCCACAGTATTAAGCCAACATGGCTGATGTATGTTGGTAGTAAAAAGGCTAGGAGAAAGAATACCACCTATAGTTAGTGCCCGTCTACTAGCAAATCTAATGCCCTAATCAATAACTCTCTCTATCTGAGGATCTAATTTCAAAACTGGCAAAAGATTTTTTTACTATCGAAATGATCTGTTTATATTCTTCGCTGTAGGTGGCAACAAACACTACTTCTCCATTAAGAGAGGCACCACGATGTCAGGGGGGTTTGTGTTAACAAATGTTCCCTGGATTTATTAAGGGCCAAGTGGCGTCCTCTGGAAATCATCCATCCCGGATAATCTCGCTCCTTCAGGCGTGAGGTAACCAAATCGCACTCGGCAATAAAACTCTCACCTGAGGAGCAATTTCTCCGGGCCTTTGTGAATTCCCCCAATGGAATAGCTCTAATGGTGTGTGCTGGGTGGCAACTGCTAGCCTTCAAAGTGGAGTTGCCACTACAGGGCTTCCGATAAGTTTTGAAATGGAGAGTGCTAGAAATGGGCTCTCCCCTCAAAACTATGTCCAGATAATTTATTTAGAATGGAGCCCAGGAAAAAGTAAAAGATAAATTTAGGGGGTTGTCGTTTAGAAACTCTCTAAACCTAGGCACATCATTAGGGTCACCATTCCAGACGACTAGTAAGTAGTCTATATATCTGCCGTACCACATGATACGATCGGAAAAAATATTAGCGTCGCTAAACAAAAAGAGCTCCTCCCACCAGCCCATGTATAGTTTGGCCAGTGAAGGGGAAAATTTAGCCCCCATGGAAGCCCCACAACACTGCAAAAAATATTCCGAATCAAAAAGAAAATAATTGTGGCTTAGCAAGAATTCGACGGCAAGGCTGATGAATGTGCGTAGATCTTGAGAGAAAGACGAATACCTGGTCATGTGAAAATCAATGGCCCTCAGGGCAAGAGAGTGAGGAATACAGGAATAAAGTGCTTTTACATCAATAGTAATCCAACTGTATCCTTGTCGCCACTCAAAATCCCGAAGGCTGCTTAAAATGTGTTTGGTGTCACGGACATAACCAGTTAAATGCCTTACCAAGGGTTGGAGATGTCCATCCACCCATTCACCTAGCCGTTCCCCTAGAGACCCTATGCCGGCTACAATGGGCCTACCTTCAGGGGGAAAGCCAGGCTTGTGAATTTTAGGAAGGTGATGGAAACCCGGGACAACTGGAGATTTGACTATTAAATATTCTACTACTTTTTTCGTCAAAACACCCAGCTTTTCTCCTAAAGACAAAAGAGATCCTAACTGTTCCAGATATTTTAGAGTAGGGTCCCGAGTGAGAGGAACATATATCTGGGTATCCCCAAGTTGTCTAAGAGCTTCCTTCCTATAGATCTCCGTGTCTAGAACTACTACCGCTCCGCCTTTATCGGCATTTCTAATTACCACTCGAGGATTTTCCTTGAGTGATTTGAGAGCCTGACGCTCCCCAAATTTAGATTATACTTCTTGCCGATGGCGGAGGTGGTATGGGATGCAAGGTTCAACAGATGCTGTTCCATGAGATTTTGAAACGAATCAACTGGGGCACTACAGGCTGAGACAGGATAAAACACTGGATTGCGTATAGAAACAGGCTCAACATCCTCCTCGGAAATGACAGGCGAAGTCTCCATGAGCAATTGCTCCAGGATTAAAAGAGACTTTGTGTCCTGAAAACTCCGAATGTCAGAAAGAGCTAAAGTTTCTTGATACCTGTCTTGGACCGTGTCAACTCCAGTGTCCATAAAATGCTTTTTTTAAAAGTATAGACAAACAAAAGTATAACAAACCTGTTAACATCCCGCAAGGTACTGAACACGTCAAAATGGTGGGTGGAGGCAAAAGACAAACCCTTAGAAAGTAGATTGAGCTCCTCGACTGAGAGAACAGTGGCCGACAAATTAACCACTGTGTCGGTCGAGTGGCTCTTAATCGGAGATTTAGAAATTCTGTGTTTTACACCTGCCCGTCTGGTATGCCTTTTCCTCTGCGCTTCAGGCAGTAGAACGCATTTTGAGACCCACACGAGGGGGTGATTTGTATAACACTCTGCCTATGAGGGAAACATTCTGGATATTTCATTTGGATACTCGTATCCCCAAAGGTCTCCATTCCAGATGGGATTTGAGCCGCATTATTTAAGAGTGATATTTTTTTTTCCGGCTTGCTTCTCTCCGCATTAGTTATTTTTCTTCTATGTTCCTCGCAGTCATATATGCCGTATTTCACTTTACAACCGGTTTATTGTGTTTCTTGCTTTCAACCATACATCATACACGAGTGGTTTTTACCATTTTTTATGTTTGTTTTCTTGAATTCGCGAGTAACCAATTTTGTATGTGATATAATTTCCCCTATGCTTTGTAGCATTTCTTTTCTGTACTTTTTTGTCTCTTGGAATTTTGGTTATTCTCAGAAGTATGGTATATCAGATCCAGATTGTCATATGTATTTTTATGTCTATGTTTTTAGATTGTGTGCACTTTATCTCCTCCATATCCTGGACTCGCCCTAGTCCCCTCCCCTTTTTTGGGTGGATTTCAGGATTGGAAGGTGTGGTTTTAGCTATTTAGTGATCACCCTCACTGTGTGGATTTTATGCTATGATTAAGGAACATTGTGTGTCCGAAACATGTTAGCAGACATGTTGTGTCGTGTGTTACTGCTTTAATAAAGATTTTCTATTTTGCTGGTTCATCGAGCGGAATATCACTTTCTTGGACACTAGAATTATTTGAGGTAAAGTTGCCTCGTTCCTGCTCTGACCCTGCAGGGTGGTCGGTTGAGCGGACTTCACCATCTATCCATCAAACAACTCTAGGCATGACAGTGAGGACTTCCATGTGTTTATACTGTAACTCACTACTGGATATGAATATATTTATCTCAATTATGTCTGCTGAAATATTTTAATTTTTCTTTGCTGGTAGTTTTAAAATGTATTGTCTGCTTTTTTGACCCCAGTCCATTTCTCTGTGTATTCATTTTAGGGTGAATTTGTTAATGAATATGTGGGAGAGATGATTGATGAAGAGGAGTGCCGAGCTCGTATTCGCCATGCGCAGGAACATGATATATCAAACTTTTACATGCTGACTCTAGACAAGGTGAGTGCTTGTACCTGGAATTACTTGTGTGTGTTCCATTTTCTGTCACTGCACCCTGCAAGTTTCAGGCTGACTTGGTTTTACTGTAGTTTCTTAAAATGGAGAACTGTACATCCCTCATCCTGAAAGCCAAACATGCTGGGAGGAATAGGTCAGACAGTTCTTTCACTAACCAGACTCTGGTTAGAACAAGCAAAGCATATGTTTCGTACCAGAAGACACACCTGACCATAAGGCACACCTAAGTTTTTAGAGGATGAAACCCAGGACTGGTGCAGTGGGATCTTCTGGATCGAGTGTAAGTGCCAGGCGTCTTTAACCCCCCAGCTGCTTCAGCACCCCATAGCAAACCCCTCAACCCCTGAAGAGTGTAACAGCAGCGGAATGCAGTCACCTTTTTAATCTCTTGCCGACCGCGTCACGCCGATGGGCGTGGCCGTGGCGGCAGCCCCAGGACCGCCTAACGCCGATTGGCGTAATGTCCTGGGGCCAGCTAAAACAGGAGATCGCGCGCAGGATGCACGCGCATCTCCTGCTTGGGGGGCGGAGTTCCGCCCCGCCTTCAGTCTCCGAGCGGCTGTTGCCGCTCGGGAGACTGTTAGACGGCGTGATCGCCGTCTATTTAGGTGTACAGCGCTGCGATCGGCAGCAGCGCTGTACTGGGGACAGCCGTGTGACACGGCTGTCCCCCTGGGACACTGGAGAGTGATCGGCTCTCATAGGCAGAAGCTTATGACAGCCGATCGCCACAATTGGCTGGCTGTGGGGAGGAAGGGAGGGAATCTGTTAAAGGAACATACTTTTTTTTTTTTTTTTTTTTTTTTTTTTTTATAAAATCAGGAACAAAAATATTTGTAAAAAAAATAAATAAACAATCTGGGGGCGATCAGACCCCACCAACAGATACCTCTGTTGGTGGGGGGAAAGGGGGGGGGGAATCACTTTTGTGCTGTGTTGTGCGGCCCTGCAGCTTAGCCTTAAAGAGACACTGAAGCGAAAAAATATATATGATATAATGACTTGGTTGTGTACTATGAATAATTACTAGAAGATTAGCAGGAAAGAAAATATTCTCATATTTTTATTTTCAAGTATATAGTGTTTTTTCTAACATTGCATCATACTATAATATGGGCAGATTACACAACACTCAACATTCAAAATGATTCTTTCAGAGCAGTCTGTGAACTAATGAACTCTCCTCTGCCAGAGGAATAGTAAACAGTTAACTAACAGTTGAGATAATAAAAGTCAGAAAACGGCCCTCTCCACGACTTTTGAAAGTCGTAGAGATAATGGCTTTTTTGTATAAAGATAACAACTGGAGTTTCTTAACTCTTCCTGTACTGGAAACAATTAGACTGATGTATCTGATCTTAATGTTTTATTTCTTAGCTGTACTACACATATAAATCATCATATCATAGTTTTTTTTTCGCTTCAGTGTCTCTTTAAAGCTGCAGTGGCACAGTTTACTTAACCACTTTACCCCCGCCCGTACGGATTTCTCCGTCCCTTTTTCCATCCTTTAACCCCCAGGGACGGAGAAATCCGTACTTTGCGCACTGCCGCCGCTGCCCGCGCTCCCGCTCGTAAACACGCCGCCCGCCACTAGTAAACACGCCGCCGCCCGCTCGCCCAGAGATCAACGAACGGGAAAATCCATTCCCGTTCGTTGATCTAAGCTCCGCAATGATCCGCTGCCGCTCGGCTGAGCAGCGCGATCATTGTGAGCAATAACAAACTCCCAGCCTCTTTCTACTTCATGCAAGCGTCCGGAAGGTCGCATGAAACAAAAAGTTACTGTTGCCATCTTGTGGCCAAATGGTAAAACTACACCCTAAGCATTTTTTACACACAAATAAACTAGTTTTACACAAAAAATTAACTCCTTACCTCCCACACTCCCCAATTATTATTTTTTTTGTAATTAAAAAAAAATAAAAAATTTACAATTTAAAAAAAATACATAAATAGTTACCTTAGGGACTGAACTTTTTAAATATTTGTCAGGAGGGTATAACACTGTTACTTTATAAACTATGGGCTTGTAATTAGGGATGGACGCAAAACTGAAAAAAATGCACCTTTATTTCCAAATAAAATATTGGCGCCAAACATTGTGATAGGGACATAATTTAAACTGTTTTATAACCGGGATAAATAGGCATATACATTTAATGGGTTTTAATTACAGTAGCATGCATTAGTTAAAAACTATAAAGGCCGAAAACTGAAAAATTTTTCCCACATTTTTTCCTATTTTCCCATTAAAACACATTTAGAATAAAATTATTCTTGGCATAATGTCCCACCTAAAGAAAGCCTAATTGGTGGCGAAAAAAACAAGATATAGTTCACTTCATTGCGATAAGTAATGATAAAATTATAGACGAATGAATGGACGGAGCGCTGAAAGGTGAAAATTGCTCTGGTGGTCAGGGGGTAAAACCCCTCAGTTGGGAAGTGGTTAAAATTGCCTGGTCACTAGGGGGGTTTAGCACTGCAAGTCCTCAAGAGGTTAAGTGCAAGTTCAGGCTTAATTTTTAAATAACTTAATGTACACTAATAGTATAATATTTTAACTTGTTATAGTTCTGCATAAAAAGGTAAGTAACAAAATAATTTTTATTAGCAAAATAAAGAAAATAGCTGGCCACACGTACAAATGTACATCATAATGTGGTCTTCTAACAGTATGTTTTAAAACGATCGCAAAAGGATGTAAACTTATTTTAAATGTGTTTTTTTTTTTTTTTTTTTTTTTTTTTTAAACCACATGGACAATATAATTAAAGATTTCGAAAAGCTTCCATTTGACAAACTGATAGACCTTTCTTCTTAGTTTAATTTTAAATCGTTGTTTTGTCAAATCAAAGGCTATTGAATGATCAGTTGAAACCTCTGTTCTTTAGCATCTATGTCCTTTTTTTAGATTTGGGACTGGGAAGTTGACATAGTGATTCACTTAGAAGTAGAATGCCTGAGAGATCTTTTGGCTTATGAGAAAACTCCTGGCATATACTGTATAGTAATGTAGGCATTACACAGAGGACAGTATGTGTTATCTGCAGTCAGGTTAATAGTATGACCTTACGGTGACATGGTTTTTATCTTCTAGGACCGTGTTATTGATGCTGGGCCAAAAGGAAATTTTGCACGCTTCATGAACCACTGCTGCCAGCCAAACTGTGAGACACAGAAATGGACAGTTAATGGTGACACTCGAGTGGGATTGTTTGCCTTGTGTGACATTAAAGCTGGTAAGAAATGTTTTCTTCTCTTTAAAGTACCCAATTGTCGTTCCCTAAAGCTTTTTATTTTTCTTTGGTTTAACAGTTCTGTGTTAATTGCTTAGACTCTTGGTATTGATAATATATAGAGTTAGAATCTAAAGCAGACCTTTCCAAGGTATACTTCAAATATATTTGCTAATGTCTACATTATAAGAAATCAGTTAACCCTCTGGGGGATAATCCCGAGCTGAGCTCGGGGTAAGCCGCCACAGAGGATTTCTCAGGCCCTGGTGGGCCGATTTGCATGATTTTTTTTTTGTTGCACGCAGCTAGCACTTTGCTACCTGCGTGTATATACCGATCGCCGCCGCTCCGCGCTGATTCGCCGCTACCCGCCGTGCCGCGCTGCTCCCCCCCCCCCCCAAGACCACGTGTGCAGCCTGGCCAATCAGTGCCAGGCAGCGCTGAGGGGTGGATCGGGACTCTCTCTGACGTCACGACGTCGTTGACGTCATCCCGATCGTCGCCATGGCGACAGGGGAAGCCAAACAGGAAATCCCGTTCTGAACGGGATTTCCTGTTTGCTTTGATTGCCGGAGGCGATTGGAGGGGGTGGGGGGATGCCGCTGCACAGCGGCTATCATGTAGCTAGCGCTAGGCTAGCTACATGATTAAAAAAAAAAAAAATTTAAAAAAAATGTGCTGCGCCGCCCCCTGGCGATATTATTGCATCGCCCAGGAGGTTAACAGACACTTTTTTGTACAAGGTAGGGTAACTCCTCCTCAGATTTTGTGTAAAGTGGAAGTAACTGGTTACCAACTGGTTATTCACTTCTGCACAGTGCTGATGTTTATTTGACCTAGGTGTGTTCAGTATGCATTATTTCTTAAGTAAGTTGTGCTTTTAATGGTACTTGAACCAGTGACATGAGCTAAACATGGGTACATAAAGTAATAACCTTACTAAGAAATTGTTTGACGTCCCCTTCTGTTGTCCTGTTTATTTTCAGTTCAGGTTTCTCTTATAAGCAACCCAAACGTGGTGGCTGCATCTATATTTCATTTTAAACAATGCCTGGTAGTTCTTCTGATCTTTTTGGCTGCAATAGTGCCTGAATTATACACCTGAAATAAGCATGTGGCGAATCGGGTCAGACTTAGGTCACAGCACTCGATCTGCATACGCATTCAGTGTCTGTGGCTTAAAGTATTAGAGGCAGAGGATCATGCAGGACAGCCAAAGAATTTGCATTATTAGCTGGCTGAGGGGAGTCTGGAGGCTCGGTAAACGTACATCTGGCACAAACTGGTAATCTCCCCCCTTATCTTACTCTATACGTTTTGATTCTTGGCAGCCACTGTGCATTAGATCGATTTTGGTCCAGCTTGGTTATCATTGAGAGCATTGTCTGTTATTTTACACTGCCCATTGCACCTCACTTTGCATGTGGTTGCCACATATGCTTTTGGATACAATTGCAATAGTGCACGCAGCACCTCATTTGATGTTGCAGTTTTACATAATACTGCATACTGGTGTCTGCCTTGCTTTACCCTGTTTACAGCACATTGCACTTTGTGTCATATGCATAGGTTTTATTATTATTTATTTATTTATAAAGCGCCAACATATTCCGTGGCACTGTACAATGTAAGAAAACAAACAAGGGATACATAATGATACAGACAATGATATACATGAAATATGAACACTGATACAGCACTGCTGATTACAATTTGATTTAACATGATGACTAAAATGTATAAATGTCTAAGTGTGCAAGCAATTAAATTAATAACAGTCCATGACACAAAAGGGTGAGAGCCCTGCCCTTGCGAGCTTACAATCTAAAGGAATGGGGTGGAAACGAGGTGGGGATGTATACAGTATATGTACAGGCAGTGCGCAATTAGGTTATTTAGTGGGTGCATGGCCTAAGCTAGAGAATATGCTTGTCGGAAAAGGTGGGTTTTGAGGGAGCGTTTAAAGATTTCAAAGGTGGGAGAGTGGAGGATGTGTTGTGGAAGGGCATTCCAGAGGAGGGGTGAGGCACGTTTGCAACAAATGTTGTTAAATGTAATTATTGCGAAAGTGCACGCAGCATTTTACCATCATTGCATTTTCGTGGTTTATATTGTCTGTATCCCGTTGCCCCCCCCCCCCTCTTTTGTTTTTTAATTGTGATTTTGGCCAATCTACCTTTATACATTACAGTGCGGTAAGTGTTTGCGTTGATATGCAAAAAATTACTGGCTTGGTGCTCTTAAAGGTTAATCTCATTTAATTGGTTCACAATATGTTTCTCCGCCTGAGCACATAAGTTTAATTCAGACTATAATAAATCTTAAGTGGTGCTGCTCCAATTGAGTTTCTTGACCTCGGGAAAGTGGTCACAAACTGACACACTTTTTTTGTTGTTTGTGAAAATGACTTTTATATTACTGTAATCTTGTTTCATACTCTCAGGGACAGAATTAACCTTCAACTACAACTTGGAGTGTCTGGGAAATGGGAAGACCGTGTGTAAATGTGGTGCACCAAACTGCAGCGGTTTCTTGGGCGTTAGACCTAAGGTTTGTTTTTTTTCAACACAGAAGTGGAAAATGTTAAAATGACAGTTTACCATCCTAGATGATTTTGTGTGTGTATAACAACCTATAACACAACCTATATAGAAATCATATTTAAAGTATACTTATTGAGAAAGAACCCCATAGGAGAAATTTAATACCACAGCTGTGACATACTCAGCATTAAATGCTTATCCTAAATTCGCTCTGACAAAATGTAACTTTTACTCTTCAATAATCTTGACACTAAATTTAAAGTCTAAAGCTGTATAGACAGAATAAAAAGCTTGGCCTAGGCAGACATTTGTGGCCACTTTGGCCAATAGTTGAGCTTGTCTACAGTTGTCTCCTAAGCTTATTTAAAGGACACCTGACCTAGGAGGGATATGGAGGCTGCCATAGTCAGTTCCTTTTAATTAATACCAGTTGCCTGGCAGTCTTTCTGATCTCTTTGGCTGCAGTAGTGTCTGATTCAAACACCTAAAACAAGCATGCAGCTAATCCAGTCAGACCTCAATCAGAAACGTCTGATCTGCATGGTTGTTTAGGGTCTATGGCTAAAAGTATTGATGCAGAGGATTAGCAGGACAGCCAGGTAATCTGCATTGTTAAAAGGAAATAAATGTCAGTCTCAATAACCTTCTCATTTCAGGTGTGCTTTAAACATCACTGTAAATTGCCCCAAAATGAATGGTGTTCCCATCCCAGTTTCATGTCATATGTTTCTAGTTGTTGACCAAGAACTAACTGGCTTGCTCCTCTTCTTCTGTAATCAGAACCAGCCAGTGTCAGAAGACCGAGCAAGGAGGAAGTATGTGAAACGCACGAAGCACGAGGTGATTAAGGAACATGAAGAAGAATGTTTCAGTTGTGGAGATGGAGGACAGCTTGTTTCATGCAAGAGACCTGGCTGCCCTAAAGTTTACCATGCTGACTGCTTAAGTTTAACACGTAGACCTGCAGGTAAGTAATCATTACTAAGTTATATTGATTGCATAACATAAATGTAGGGATTCCACTTACTCATTATTATTCTCTTTCACAGTGGTTTACAGAGTACATAGTCCTGTCACTAACTGTCCCTCAAATGAGCTCACACCTTAATCCCTACTATAGTCCTAGTTTCATTTCCCTATCTGAGTCTAAGGCCACATACAGACATCAGACCATAGTCTTTGGAAAATGAAAGATCACAGACCAATCTTACCACCCTTCCTGTAGTATAAGAGCCATACTCTACACAGTCTTTTCTATGGAGCTGAACTCCACATCAGGAAAAAATCTTTGCAAGATGCTGCACACACAGATGCTGTACAGACACAAAAGATCAGTCTGCAAAAGATCTGTTCCTGCCAAAAATCCATTCCTGCAAATTGCAATGATAGTCTATGAGATCTGCAGATCATCATACACACATGATTTAACTGACATTCATCTGCAGATCAGATCCACCAGGATGGATTTTCAGATTTGCAGATGAATGTCAGTTAAATCATGTGTGTATGATGATCTGCAGATCTCATAGACTATCATTGCAATTTGCAGGAATGGATTTTTGGCAGGAACAGATCTTTTGCAGATACTGATCTTTTGTGTCTGTACAGCATCTGTGTGTGCAGCATCTTGCCAAGATTTTTTCCTGATGTGGAGTTCAGCTCCATAGAAAAGACTGTGTAGAGTATGGCTCTTATACTACAGGAAGGGTGGTAAGATTGGTCTGTGATCTTTCATTTTCCAAAGACTATGGTCTGATGTCTGTATGTGGCCTAAGGCAAACTTGTAAGGGAACCAATAAACTTATCAGTGCAATTGGTGGTATGTGGGGTGTGGTATTTGTGGTATGCAAGCATGGGGAGAACATACACTCTCCATGCAGATAGTTCCCTGGCACGGTTTGGAATCTGGGGTTTTAGTTCTGCAAGGCGGGAGGGCTGCCTCTGTGCCACCCATATCATACCATTGGTAAGAGACAATGAAACAAAAGTCCAGATAGAATACTTTTATGACTATGCAGTTATTAGTAAGACCAAATTCATACATTAGTTATGATAAAGAATTGGTTATTAAAATATTTATATGCAACATTATTGTAAAAGGAAGAGGGTTTTATGTATTTTGTTTTTGTATCCATCCTAAAAGTAAACAGTCATCGTGTTAGAGAATAAACATTAGTGCCCTAGTTAGGAGCAGAAGGTAGTATCACAGTGACCTGCAATAGGATCTTAGGGATTGTCTCCTAATGCGGGGCATACACGGCGCGATAGTTGTTATCAATTGAGCTGCTGATGGCTCGATTGATCATATTCAACCTGTCCAATCACCGCGGCAGATCATCTCCGCGCTCGATCCCCGCATGCGGACAATGGAAGAAACAAGCGGCTGATAAGGAACTGCCCGCGGGGACGAGCGGGAATCGAGCCAACGGCTCGAATCTGGCGCAGAATTGCACCGTGTATGCCCAGCATTAAGCAGCAACTGTTCCCCTGTCTCCACAGAGGCAACATCCATGGGAACGGGTTTGAATAGTGTCTACAGGCAGTGCGTAGCAGTTTCATTTTGCATATTCTTACTTGGCTTTACACAGGGAGCAAGTGTAGTGTTTGGCTATCACAGGGGCTGCAGCTATGCAAAATTGACTCTCAAAGGCTTCAGATGTGGTAGTAAAGACAAACACACAAACCATTTGGTAGTGGTAGAGGACGGGAACAACTGAAATAAGGCATGAAGAAAGGAAAAAAAATCACTTAGACAAAAGTATCATGTCTGAGGAGCTGCATGGGTGGTTTGAAGCAGAGCTAAATACCCTGGGACTACTGTGTGCTGGAGTATAGCTAAAGGAGGGTGCAGGTAAGCCTGACTATGCTAATCAGAATGGATTAAAATCTGTTCATGGGGAAAGGGTTTATCGGTGTGCCTCAAAAGCCGAATTTAAAGAGTTCAGAGATGGCGATATTGCCATGTTCAGGAGAGAACTTCTGAGTAGGCAGCTGAGTGAGTGGAAAAGAGAAAATGGGTACAAGAGGGTCAAAAAACTAGTCTTATACAGAACCACCCTGCCCTCATTTGTTGTTCAACTGCTGGGCATACTCTGATTAGGTGAATCTTTGGAGTCCAGATGGCAGACCGGAAAGGATTAGCACAAACCTGCATGTAAAACTCCTCTTTTCACCATCACCTTAGAGTACAACTAGTAAAACCAAATGAGACAAAATCCTATTGCGACTGGTGCTCTGGCACTGCACACCCCACCCCCAGTGTCACCAACACAAGCTGCTCACCCTTTCCTCTGCTTTCTAAATCATAGGGACTGATGACCTCTGACTTGCTGGGGGAAGTGTAGTTTCTGGAGTCCTGCAGAATTTAGTGCTAAACGGCTAAGCCAGGTATACAGGTTTTAGCCCCTACTCTTCACCATGCATAAACTTTTAACAATAGCAGAGAAGGATCAAAAAATAATACATGTAAATTAAAATGGCTCTGTACAATGTTCTGTGAAATTTGGAGGTTAGTGCCTGAGGTGGGTTTGTTGTAGCCTAGAGGCTGAGCTTTTATCTACTTGGTGTCCTGACTCCTAAAGGGTTGCAAAAAACCTCCTTCCCTTTGCAGAGCACCTCCTTGAGCATGTGGTGGGGTAAATTTTATGTCCATAACATTCATTCAGGAGGTTCATCTACACTTAGGCCCATATGCAATTAATTTTTTCACCTGAGTTATCTCCTAGGAGATAATTTTCATCTTCCTTGTAAACTAAATTTTCAGCATTTTACAACTGAAAAAGTACTCAAAAGTTGGTGAAAAAGTACTAACACATTTATTTTGAGTATTTTCTTGCTTGCTGGCGACTTAAAAGGCATTTTATGACAAGTTGTAAAAATATCACCTAGGTGAAAAGTCAGGAGAAAAATTGAATTGCATATGGCCCTTAGTCTGAGACGTGATGTAGGCCTTAGGTGGATGAATATGAGAGCACTGTTCAATAATATGGGGACCCCACAACATCTGTCCCCATCAGGGCAATTGGTAGTATGTGGTAAATTTTGATCCCATACAAATGTATAATGTTTAGTAATAAAACTTTTATTTGAAATAAAAACGTGGTATTGAAAAGAATTTAAAGAGATTCCCTTTCCTTCTCTCTCTCTTTTTTTTTTTTTTTTTTTTTTTTTTTTACCTGCTTTTGCCTTTTTTCACATTTGTATACTTCTTTCTTCTGTAAACTATTTTATTCACACCTGTATGCTTCTGTCTTCTTATGTCCTCTTCTGGATTTTCCTATCCTCCTCCAGCATTTTCATATGTTTACTTCAGTCATCTTCTTTTGTTCCTCTTTTATCTCGCTTGGAGAACACCGCCTGTCCCTGCCACAATACTGATCTGGAGCCTGTTTAGCAGTTGTGAGGACTTATGGAATTTCAGCTGCAGACAAGCCTGCTCCCAGCAGAATTAACCACTGAGCATTCCTATTGGTCCATTAAATATTAAGCATCAAATTCATATACTGCATTTCCAGACAGTACCTTATTTAAATTTGCATGTCAGATTCCTATAGATCCACCCAATGGACCAATAGGGTTCCTCAGAACTACTGATCAGTATTGCATTGGGGACAGACAGCGGTATCCTTGGAAGATAGTAGAAGGCCAATTGACTAAGGATCAGTTCACATTACAACCAAAATGGATGTTCTTTGCCGGATCACAATGGATCGCAAAAACTGCGTGTCAATGGGTCCTTTTTTATTAATAGGATTGGTTCACATAAGTCAGTCAGCCATGCAGGCATTACAGTAACTGGACTGCACAAATCTGAACAGAATGATTTTTACAAGCAGCGGTTGCGTTTCCAACAGAAGACTATGGTGGAAACGCATCTTCTCTAAACTCCAACAACTCAAGTCACCATTGTAGTGGACACTGTACTGTTTGCTCAATTTGGCTGTTGGTGATCCTGCTTAATGTGAACGAGCCTAAAAGAACAGAAGAGCAAAGAATGTAGTATGCAAATGAAAATGCTAGGAGACATACTGTATATGTACACAAGATGTCAAAAGATAGAAATATACATGTGAAGAAAGTTGCACACATTTTTTAATTATTTTTAGTAAAATGTTTTTTATTTCAAATAGTTGAACAATTTACCATTTATTATAAATTGTTAGGGAGTCAAATAGCCCCCTTTACCCTTTAATCCGGAAAGGGTGGATATCTGTTATTTGTTGTTGCTAGAATTTGTTGTTACTGGACTTATGTATACACGCATTCTCAGCTTCTGATATCTCATTTTAGGCAAATGGGAATGTCCGTGGCATCAGTGTGACGTCTGTAGCAAAGAGGCAGCTTCCTTCTGCGAGATGTGCCCCAGCTCCTTTTGCAAACTTCACAGAGAGGGCATGCTCTTCATCTCCAAATTTGATGGCCGATTATCCTGCACTGATCATGATCCATGTGGACCTCATCCTTTGGAACCAGGAGAAATTCGTGAACCTGATTCTTCATCAAGTACCAAGAGTGGTACCCTGAAAACACCACCTGCCACAAAAGAGGTAGTTGACAGTGCCAAGGAGAAAATCCCCACATCAGGTGATAAGAAAAGCACATTGACAAAGGTGTTGCTGAGTCCCACTTTGACTGGTACTCAAGAACGTGTATTACTGGCTCTTGGGGAAAACGCAAAGCCTACTGGGAAAGTTTTGGTTGGATGTACTGATGGCGTTTCTTTGTCTGCTGGCAAAATACTTTTGACCTCTGCTGGCCAGAAGTCTTCCACTGGCAGAAAGTTGATTTTGGCCTCTTCTTCGCAGAAGTCATTGCCTGCTGGTAAAGTTCTCTTTGCATCTTTAGGGAAAAAGTCTTTATCTACGGGGAAGGTGTTGTTGGCTTCTATTGGAAAAAATAGCTTATCTACTGGGAAAGTTCTGCTATCCCCTGTTGGGAAGAACTCTTCTCAGATTGGTAGAGTGCTGTTATCACCTTCTGGGAAGCATGCAGGGAAAATTTTGTTAGCATCACCTGGAAAGCATCCAACAGAGGCTGGGAAGCTTGTCTTGACTGCTGCTGTAAAAAGCCACGCTGTTGCTGAAAATCCTGTTCCAGCTGGCCAATCAGGTGATGCTGAAGAAAGCCAACATGAGCTACAGACTAACAGTGCTTCTCAGCGCTCTAGTAGAAAAACACCAGTGAACACCTCTGTAGATAAACGTGTTTCTCTTTCACGAAAAAAAATTACTCCAGTCACCCCTAAACGAGAGCCTAAAGATTCCTGCCAAAAAGTGAGCACTGATTTAAACCAAGAGATGGCTGTAAGTGTTCATTGTAATGACTCAGTAGGTAAAGAGCAAGCTAAGACCTCTTCCTGGAAATCGCCCTGCCATACATCTCAAGGGAAGCCAAGCAACCTTCAAAAAAACTTATCTAGGGCAGCAAAATCTGAGAAATTACAAAGCCCACCACAGTTAGGAAAATCAACACAAAGGTCCTCTAATACTTCAAAAGACCAAACCAAGATCTTCAAAAAGGGGCTTCAAAGTATATCTTGCGAAAATGTCATAACGATATCTGACGACGAGACAGAAAATAAATCGATGCCATCTGTAGACTGTGTTAAAGAAACCTCTCTTTGTGCTCTGAAGGCAGTGGGTGCTTCTGTCAAGCAGGGCCTTGCAGCTGAGTGCCAGCCACAAACCTCCCCAAGCCCTTCTTAGGGTCTTGCTGTGCTCTGCACTAGAAAACAACTGAAATGTACAGATGGAAGCGGAAATTGAACTTGTGCCTAATTGTGCATTTTTAAGTGCATAGCTTTGTGTGGACTCAGTTGCCATTGCCTGTACAGCCAGTTTTCGTGATCACATTGCAGACACACCCTGCAGACTGTTACATTTCAATTTGCTTTTAGACAACCATGCCTTTTGTGGTTTGAGATTCAGGAGTCACTTCATCGCCTGTGAACTGCTCAAGGCTTGCCCCTGATTAGTGAACTAATGCAATCATGAAAAGACCAGCACAGTTTGTGGTTATTTGGAGGAGGCCGTGGCCTATTAATAGAAAATATAAGCAATAAGGCACTTCTTCCGGCAATGTTTTAATTCTACCAACAATATTCCGAAGCTGGACATCAGAGTAATAGAGAGGTGCCTTATTACAATGATCTGTAGTATTTTGATCTGAGGATATCAGGAAACATTGCTAATGGACCTCAGTCTGGATGTGTGCTCCTTAGGTGAGGACTCCATTGTTGCTGGGTGGGATTGGCCTCCTCTTGATCAGTCGCTGCATGCTTGTTTTCCCTGCTGCAAACATCCTGTTTTAGAAATGCATACTCTACTGTTATATGCCACTGGACATTTAATGTCGGTGTATTTGAAGGATGCTGCTGAAGTATTAAGCTTTAACACTGATCTTTTTATAAAATCAGGCAAAGGATAAAATTGCAAGAGATGCACTTCAAAAATAATATTCAATAAATAGCTGAATAGACATAAGAGTCCACATAATCTTTTAATAACTAGGCCTACCTAAAACTCCTACTACAGTTACAAGTGAATGTTAGTGGGTTGAATCTCTAATAGCTTCTCCAGCACCTTAGTTGGGATCTCACCACTGCAGCATTGTCCCATCTGCAGCCATAACCAAGTCTAGCAGATGTCTCACATCTTTCTGCAACAGAACATAAAGAATGTCAGTCCTCATATTGTAAGGCATGTAGGAAGAGTCTGATTGATTGTCTTCAATTCTCTAAGCAAATAGTGCCACCCCTCCCCCAGTAATTGGATTGGTTGCTAGAAGAGGAGTTGAAAACACTTTACAAAGTCAAACAGTTTTATACATGGAGCCTGTAATATCTGCAGTCTATGGGAGGAGCCTGGCTTGTAATATCTGCAGTATGGGAGGAGCCTGGCCTATAATATCTAGTTTATGGGTGGAGCCTAGCCTGTAATATCTGCAGTCTGTGGGAGGAGCCTGGAGGTTGAGTGTAGAGGTCTCCCTATTTATTGGAGCAATATAAAGAGCTGTTAGATTGTTTGGGGTAGATTTGTCTTGAAATGACATTCTTCAAGCTTACAGGAGTTCTTGATTGGAAAGGTACTCTATTCAGTATTGTTGCAGGTCAAGCATTGCAGCTACATTTTAACTTGAATTTTTTTTTAATTTTTTTGAGGTAAGCATTCACTTGTGCTGTGTGATGTCTTTTCTCTACTATGACAACTAAGTCCAGTATATACATTGTGACAGATTTTATATATTAGGCCTATATGGCTTGTGTAAAGGATTGCTAAGGAAGTGGTCTAGGTCTAGTTTGGTGGAGAGAAAAACTGCTCACCAGTCTGTCATCAGGCATTTCTTAGCAGTAGGCAGTGAATGGGCCTCCAGTTTGGAGCACACATCATGCTATTTTAATCCTCCTCTCTGCACATTAAACTCACATCTGCCTTTGCTGACCCTGCGCAATGTTAAGCTGGGATTCATGGTGCTATTGGCAGCTGTGCTTAGTGTTTTACTGTATTCTGTTTTTAACTTTCTTGCGTGAATCATGGTGTTGGTGTCTGTACCAGTGCCTCTATGAAGCAGAGTCTTCACTTTGGTTTAGTTTTTTGTTCTACCTTTTTAGTTCTGTGAACTTTTTATATCTTCGTTTAGTAAAATGGGTCAGAGTACAATAGGACCTCCCCCTTCCCCCAAGCAATGTTGTTGGGTTTTGTTTTTATCAGTACTTTAGACCATCAAGCTTTTAAACCCTTTTTAAATGCACAAATTTCTGTTTTTGTTTTGTTTTTTATTCTATTATTTACATTTAGTTGCATTGCTCACAAAATGCTGCATTTTATTTCCACCAGTTTACATGTTCACCTCTGGTCCCAGCAAAGCTTTTGGATAAGCTGTAACCACTGTTCGGTCATATAAGGTGGTATTGGGTTTCATTTGTCCATTCTGTGTGTTTTGCTGTACGTAGCTAATATCTTGTCTGTGTGTTAGCCTGAGATCATGTTAATGGATTGAGACTTGGGTCTTGTCAAGTGATTCAGAAATCTGGTGTGAAATCATTACTTCTGTGAAGTCAGCTTGAAGTTTTAAGAAACCTGTCTTTGTAGCTATGCTTGATGCAACTTCTAGTTCACAAATCATTCAATAAAAATTGCAGCCTTGCAAGATCCCTTACAATAAGTTGGTTCCATTTATGAATAGGAGTATGCATAGGTTTTTTTTTTTTTTTTAACATAATGTACTTTTACTTGGTGACCAGTCCAGCAGCTGTAAAGAAAAAGTGCCATACATCCAGGCACAGAAGACATTCCAAAGTCTGATCCATCTGGTTACTACTTCATGTATTGCAGCATACCGTGTTGGGCTTGGTTAATGGACACTTGCTTGGATATGACTGAACTCTTGAACAGTTTCAGCGTACCACCAGGCCCTTCACTCCACACTTGCTTCACTGGTGCTACCCATCTGTAGAAGAAAGAAATCCTTCAAAGACATTTGGCTCGATCATGAACATGGATACTGAGAACAGCTAATGAGCTCAAATTCTGTTGATTGCTGGGATAGTGGCATGTATGACACGAAAAAGGTTTTCTCACGTTTTATTTTTTAAATTGATTTCTTGTTTCTTTGTAACTAGGTTCCTGCATTTCCTGTCACTAGTGAAAGGGTGCTGATTCCCTTTCTCTGAAATGTACTGTAATTCTTTGTAAATAGAAGAAAAAACACAATACTGTAAAGTTTAAATTTACTCCTGCCTCCGGACTGTATTGTTTTGCATATTATTGTATGGGTCAGTTAAAGAATTAGGATTATTGTGGCTGTAGGTCAAGGGTGGACAGATTGATGAAACATTTGGGAGCCAGTCTGTCTAGTCCAGGAGACAAAGTTTAGGGGCTTAGGTCCTTTAAGTTTTTTTTCCAGAGTAGTCAAAGGACTTCCGAAGCAAGAAATGAAATCTAGTTTTACTTGTGGCTTCTCTCAGCCCCTAGAAGTAATTTGGGTCCCTCGCTCAGCTCTTCTCTGGAATCCTGCTGGAAGCCTCTTAGGATCGCTGACCCCTATGGGTCAGTGTCCTCTGCACAGGCCAGCCAACCTCATCAGAAGCACGCTCCTGGTGAAATGGGTGTGTTCTCGCGCAGGGACGGGCACAAGCTTGTGCATGTGCAGAAGACGCCAAAGAGGCTGCCAGCAGGACCCCGGAGACTACCGGAGATGCGGTGAGGGACCCAAATGACTTCTAGGGGCTGGAAGAAGCCCCAGGTAAGTAAAATTAGATTTCATTTCTCACCTCTGAAGTACTTTAAAGTACACCTAAAGTGAGCAGGATATGAAGGCTGACATGTTTCCTTTGAAAAAAAAAAAATACTATTTTTTGGCAGTTCTGTTGATCCTCTCCTGATTCTTTTAGCCATAGACCCTGCACAAGCATATGCAGGTCAGATGTTTGACTGAAGTCTGACTGTATTAATTGCATACTAATTTCATGTGTGATTCAGTCACTACTGCAGCTGAAGATCAGCTGGACTGCCAGGTAACTGGTTTTTTTTAAAAGGAAATAAACATGGCAGCCTTCATATCCTTCTCACTTCAGGTACCCTTTAAAAAAATCCCAAAATATGTTGAACATAAGCTTCCTTTGTAGTTTATTAAACCATAACCTAATTTCAAATGTATCGCCTCGCAGATGCCTAATGTAAAAAAAAAAAAACTCTGAAAGTGTTGGGATGTTATAGATAAACAAAGACTCAACAAAATCAGAGATCTTTGCCGCACTCCTGGTTAAATTTCAGGTGCAGTGGTCTGTCTGAGTACCTACAGGTATTGGTGGTTCCAAATTTCCAAACAGTGGGAAAGACCAGCACTCACTTCTACAGTTGTACTCTGAAACATTCTTCATTTCATTCAGAAATGTTTATAATGCCCAAATTTGGTGACAAATGATGTCTGCTGGAGATGCCTTCAAAGTCATAGTCTATTATGCATATCAATATACACACAATCTTCAAAAATCCAGCAGGAACATGGAACAGGACGACACATAAGTTAGCAGCAGCTTCACAAAGCCATAATAAAGTACATGTGCTGCTAAGGTGACTTTAGATCTTTCTTTTGTGTTGTGTACCTGCTGGATTTTTTGGGGTCTAATGAAAACCAGTGCAAGGAGAGATGGATTAAAACAAATGCAAATTTCGAATAGTTGCTGGAAGCAACCAATCCGAATCCTTCCTGGTTCACTTTTATGGCTATAGGTATTGGGTGCCTGTGGAGAGTGTTGCAGACTCACCTGTAATGCTGGTGTGACTCCTGGCCTCTGTCTGCAGTGGCAATACAAAAAGACACTGGACACAAATGCATGTAGTGATGTCAGTACATGCAATGGTGGCTTGTGAAAGTAATTCAAAAAGATGTTTAATAAAGGAGGATAGGACTGGAGGAGTTTCCCGTATGACAGATGAGAATGCAACCCACAGTCAAAGGGGGGGGAAGAGGAAGTACTGAAATTGTCCTAGTACAGCTGCTAATTGTTGCTGTAGTCCACCATTTTCAGTATATATGATAATGTCCCTCCACTACCCTGCTGTCTTTTTGGATTAAAACAAAAATAGTTTAAGAATCTGTTGGATGCTACTAAAAAAAAAAAACCAGACTGAAGCTAAACTGAATTCTATGTTATCATGTCAAATGGACATATGTGGAGGATCTTTGAAGGATAGTGTTATACACCATCAGGTAAAGTCTTGAACAGCTGACCTGAGGTAAAGGACCAATGGCAAGTGCAAAGGTAGGTACTGATTTAAAGGCACAGAGCAAAAAACAAAACCTTTTGTGATGACATGAGGAAGCAGGAGTCATTGGCCTGGATTTCACTAAGACCTATTTGGTAAAAAAATTTCATGTGAAGTAAATTACTTCATGCAGAAAAAAAAAAACTGTGTGTTTTATTGCATTGCTCACTAAGATTTCACACATGCGGTAGCAGTTTGTTCATTTACCCCCAAAAATGGCTTCAATTCATTTAAGGCTTGTTCAGTAATTGTAGAAACTGTGTTCTGCTACAGTGATATTCTTCCACGTCTGTGCTGGTACAGTGAATAACAGTATGAGGCATCCCCCCCTTTTTATTCCCTCTGAATCTACGTTTCAATAAACATAAGATACCCCATGTTTGGATGATTTCACCAGTTTCTCCTCAGTAGCTTGAGGCAGGAATCCAAAGGGCTGCAGGTAAACCCAATTCTGTGTCAGCTCTCTTCTCTGCTGCCTGAGGGATAGAAACTTGTGCTGCCCAGCAGTATATCTGCACCAGTGGAGGAAGTAGCAGGACTGAGTGCCTGCTCCTATTGGCTGGCTCCTTTCTAATATTTTAGTGAATGCTTATTGTTGGTTAAAGGGAAGGTTCAAGCAAAATAAAAAAATGAGTTTTACTTACCTGGAGCTTCTACCAGCCCCATACAGCCATCCTGTGCCCTTGTAGTCACTCACTGCTGCTCCAGTCCCCCGCTGGCAGCTTGCCGTCCTCGGAGGTCGGCGGGACGCATTGCGTACATTTTTACGCATTCCCGCTAGTGCAGGAACATTAACATACATTTTTACGCGTTACTGGTTTAATGCGTAAATTTTTACGCATTGAACCAGTAATGTGTAAAAATGTATGTTAATGTTCCTGCACTAGCGGGAATGCGTAAAAATGTACGCAATGCGTTCGGCCGACCTCCGAGGTCGGAAAGCTGCCAGCGGGGGACTAGAGCAGCAGTGAGTGACTACGAGGGCACAGGATGGCTGCATGGAGCTGGTAGAAGCCCCAGGTAAGTGAAACTCAATTTTTTATTATGCTTGGACATTCCCTTTAAAGACAGCTGCAGGCTGGGAGATAAATACTTCACAATTTATTTTACTGAATGCGCTAATTTTTTTGAATCTACAATTCATTACATTTGAGGTATTTTCTGCACAAGTCAGTAATTTACCTCGCTGGTTGTTAATTTAAGCTTGCCATACAGCAGGGGTGCCCATCGAGTAGATCACAAAGGACTTCATGGTATATCCTGACCCCCACTACATTTTCCATTCTGTATATAAAACTTTGCTCCTAAAATTGTACATGGGTAGATCATTTTGACTTTCTACAGTAGCTTATGAGCTGAAAAGTGTGGGCACCTCTGCCATACAGTAACAGCCTTAAGTGAATACAAATTTGATAAAATGTTTAGTAAAAATCAGTTTTCTTCAATACTGAATGTGGTACTGCATAATGAATTGGGTATATTACCAGGAAGATAAAGGGAAGGAGTTTGGGGTATATATATATATATATATATATATATTCAGCCACTGCACCCATATTACCTATCTAGGTTCTATAGCCGTGCACTGTGAAAAGCTTTCAATTAAAACACATAATATGAACTGACATGGATATAGGGCTGCACATCAATTGTCTGTTTAGTTATAACTGGCAGTGACAGATTCAGTGTGAATGGACCCTTTGGGCCGAAGGCCTCATTCATAGGGATGATCAGATATGCAAATTCTTCCAAGTTGATGCAAATATATGCAGCTAAAAATATGCATGATTTTGGAAGTATTTGCATCTTATTGATCATTCCTACTCATTCACACTCAGTGTGCTTCTGTCTGCTTTTTATGAGCACATCAATGTTACAGATTGATATGCATTGCTGAAAAGCACACTAGTATGAACAAGGCCTTAAAGGAATACTATCATACTTCAATTTCTGGCAATAGCATAAATCAAAATTCCATCAACAGTCTGAACAAACACAGCATATCTTTTTGCTGTGCAGTGTTTTTTTTAATTGATTTTATCTTAGACTGCATCCCCTGAGAAACTGACGGGGAATGGGGCAGCTTATTATGTGAGGGGATTCCTATATTACAGTGTAGCAGTGGATTTCAGCTTTCCCCACATCATAGCGCATTATTCAGCGCGTGACCCGCCGAAGTAGCCTGCTATGAGGAGCGAGAGACAACCGCTCTTGCTCCTACTCTGTCCAGCCAATCCACTGCATCATCGTTGTTTGCTAGGCAACGGCAAACATTAGCTGGAGGAGGGCGCGTCCTCCTCCAGCCAATGTTTGCCGTTGCCTAGCAAACAACGATGATGCAGCGGCAGCCCGACACACGGAAGTCTCCTGGGGCGGATTGGCTGGGCAGAGTAGGAGCGAGAGCGGTTGTCTCTCGCTCCTCATAGCAGGCTACTTCGACGGGTCACGCGCTGAATAATGCGCTATGATGTAGGGAAAGCTGAAATCCACTGCTACACTGTAATATAGGAATCCCTTCTCACATATTGAGCTGCCCCATTCCCCGTCAGTTTCTCAGGGGACGCAGTCTATAAGGTAAAAACAAAAAAGATACTGCACAGCAAAAAGATATGCTGTGTTTGCTCAGACTGTTTAATGGAATTTTGATTTATGCTACTGCCAGAAATTGATAAAGTTTGATAGTATTCCTTTACTGTTTGTTAAATATACTCTAGTGTGTCTGTAGTAAATGCAGCCAATTATAAGTGCCTGGTGCCATCTATAGTCTATTACATTCCTCTGGCACTGTATCCCTCCATGGGTTTTGGTGAAGTCTGCAGTAGTTCTCCAGAGTGTATTACATGTGTAACCCATTACATACCATGGTCAGGCGCACACACAATAAATACATACTTCCTCCTTTATAACAAGTGCTGCCTTAATGGCTACTCTTTTTTTTTTTTTAATATTAGGTGATTAAACATTATAATAAAGAAAAACACTTTGGAAGTAAGCTTGCTATATACACACTTAAAAGGGAAGGTCCAAGCAAAATAAGAGTTTCACTTACCTGGGGCTTCTATCAGCCCCATGCAGCCATCCTGTGCCCTCGTAGTCACTCACTGCTGCTCCAGTCTCCCGCTGGCAGCTTGCCGACCTCGGAGGTCGGCGGGCTGCATTGCGTACATTTTTACGCATTCCCGCTAGTGCAGGAACATTAACACATACATTTTTACGTGTTAGTGATGCAATGCATAAAAATTTACACATTAAACCAGTAACGCGTAAAAATGTATGTGTTAATGTTCCTGCACTAGCGGGAATGCATAAAAATGTACGCAATGCAGCCCGCCGACCTCAGAGGTTGGCAAGCTGCCAGCGGGGGACTGGAGCAGTGAGTGACTACGAGGGCCCAAGATTGCTGCATGGGGCTGGTAGAAGTACCAGGTAAGTGAAACTCTTATTTTGCTTAGACCTTCCCTTTAAATGTATTTATGTAACAAAATGGTGATACTGAAGAATAGAGTTAAAATCTTCATCAATAAATAAATCTGCAATGAACTATTACATTCCTAACAACTTATGCTGGCCATGTACTGATCAATAGGATGATTCATTGACCTGTCGATCCTTAGATTCATTTATTTTGAATTTATTCTATCGACCATGAATTGACTTTTTTGCCCATACTTTCAGGTTGGTTTTTACTTCATTTGATCACCTTTAATTGATTGGGGTCTATTTTCAGACACAAAATAAGCATCCTGATGAATTGAGTAAAAGTCGAGCGAATACATAATAAAAAGCTCTCAATTCTTATTCCATCGATTGAAATAACTAGACATTCTTGATCGATGCATTTTAAGAATTCAAATGAATATTGTCCAAAAAGAATCAATTCTACATCAAAATGACAACTCTTTAATCCATTAGATTAATTTATCTGTCATAATAATCAAGAAAAGGTGATTATAATGGGCTGAAGAGTAAAACAAGGGAAGAAAATGTTACCAATTTATCTAAGCCATTTCTATAAATCTATTGCTAATATCATTCAATTGTAATTTACAGTCACTCATGGATGGTTCTAGCCGCAATAGGGTCCCCCTGATCATACCCCACTCCACCCAGAATCAGCATTAGGTGGCACCTTTGTTCGTCAACCTCCCTGCCCCCCAGATAATATTGGCTGCTCACCTCATTGATCCTCCACGCCAAGGAAATTGTCCCCCAGGGCCCCTGCAGAGTATACACAGTGGAGCAAACCCACCTGCCCAGGCAGAGCTATCCTCCATAAGTCTGTGTGCTTTCATCTTCCTCCTTGCGGGGTGCCTCTTCTCCTTGACCCAGCAGCACGTAAATACAAAAGCAACATACTGTTGAGTCATGGAGAAGAGGTGGGCAGCAGGGATGAAGATGGAAGCACACAGACTGAGTGCCCTCTGCAGTGGCGCCAGTTCAGTCAGGGAGAAACCTGGGGGTCCTGTCAGGTAGCCCTTTGGCAATATATCCGTTTCCCCCTTTGAAAGCACCAGCCCTACTGTCACGGTTTGGTGAATAGGTTATGGCCAGAACCCGAAGTCTGGCCACTTTGGGTTCTGGCCGGTCAAAACTAGAAGTGGCCATGCCCCTGCGGCCAATGTGAGAAATGAAGATTCCCAGCAGCATAAATGAATTAGGTGGCTGTCTCACCGCGGCCAATGTGTGAAATTAAGATTCCCGGTGGCGTAAATGAATGAATTCCCTGGCGGTAATGTGACAGATGAAGCCGGCTCTTCGGCTCTGCCTCCTCCCCCTGCCCCTCCTATGCAGCTGTTGCAGCCGGGGACATGCGTGTCCCCTAGAGTAGTTCGTAGCAGCAGGGAAGCAGAATGGGAAGGCTGCAGACATTGCTTCTGCCAGCCTCCACTCTGCAGAGAAACAAATGGCAGGATTCCCTGCCGCTACGAACAACTCTGGGACACACGCGTGTCCCCAGCTGCCAAAGCTGCATAATAGGAGAGGGAGAGGAGCCAGAGATGACTTCATCTGTCACATTGCCGCCTGGGAATTCATTAATTTTTGCTGCCGGGAATCTTAATTCGGAAACCGCCGCAAATCCGCAGTTTCCCCGCAGGCGAATAGTGCGGGGAAACTCTGCCATAGGGTGCAATGGTGCCAGCCGAATCTCTACCGCTAGCGATTCGGCCAGCTTTTCCATCCGAATCGGTGCGGGAGGCTGCAGAGCCCATAGCATGCATGGCACATGTCTGCTTTTCCCCGCAGACCTGGCTCGCGTCTCGTAGACGCGCGTCGCTCAAGTGGAATCACGCCCTTTCTCTTACCACTGCCAGCTGTTCTGCTGCATCCTCTGTACAGCCCTCGATACGTGTCACATGACATGATGCAGGTCAGGTGACACACTGGAAGCCTATGGAGGATGCTACAGCACAGCCGGCAGCTGTAAGGAGAGAAGAGGACTGCACCTAGAGCTTTTCTGTTTTGTGCCTTCATCTTTTCTGTTGTGCTCTACAAGGCTAAACTGCTCCAGGTGGGTCCCCAGAAATCTCAAAACTGCAGATGCAAGAATATTGTTCAAAGTAGTAGTGGATTCATGATTATGAAACCTTTAACGTGATAAAACTTGTATCCACATACATGTGAAAAGACAAGACACACGATATTATTATTGTGCTTTTCGCCTGGTGGATTAAAAACATCAGAGCTGCAGCCACGAGGACACGCTCGATAGGCAGTGGCAGTGTTGGCGAGTTTTGTCCAATGTCTCATCCCTGAATAGGTGCAGGCTTATGGAACAGGAAGAGCCAAAATCGGAACTCAGGTCTCCTGTGTCAGAGGCAGAGCCCTTCATTACCACCTTCAGACATTCACCACCACCCTTCTGGTGTTCTATGTTGTGCACAGTATGGCCATACAGCCTCAGGATCCCTGTGGGACATGGCGACTACTGTGCACTGTCTGAAAAGCCATTTGCATGGAGCCATGAAGAAAGGCCAGAAGGCAGATTTGCTCAATAAACAGTATTTTCTTCTCAATGACAAAGCCCAGCTAAATGTTGCAATAACTGAAGTAAGAACTTCACTGGAACAGAGGTCATTTCTGGGCATTCCCAATGCTGAAAAAGTAACAATGCAAACAGAAGTTTGAACTGCTACTTTTAAGTAGCACTTTTCTCCATTGCTGCCGTTTTGCTCGCCACTACAGTAGAATCTTGATATAGTAAACACCTGGCTATAGTAAATTCAGTCCCCATACATCTGTATGAATATACCATGTAAGACCAATTCAGATATAGAAAACTACTTGGCCAGGTCCCTTAGAGTTTACTATAAAGGGATTTTACTGTATTACAGATGTGAACAGCATGGACCCCTTATAAAGCCTGCCCCTAATTGGCAGTGAAGCGCTGATAAATAACAGAACAGTAGCGATAATACTAAAGTAAAAAGGCAAATGATGTATTTTGGCAGAAATTGCATCTGTGTGGCAAATGGCCTGTTTCTATAAACGGGCCCACCTTCTATGAAACTCACAAAACAAATAACTAAATCTCTTAAAGCAAATATAGTTTATTTTAAGTTGATTTTATTCCTGAACAAAATAAACCAACAGCTTATTCTTTAAAAATACCTCTTCACATACAAGTTTAAAAATGAGATGTCATGAATGAGGGCAGCTTTGTATGTCTATAACTGGAAACGTATACTCCACGTCACTGTGGCAGTAAATAGTGTTCAAGTCACTGGCCAATGGTGTACAGCAGTTGTCACAATAGTTTAGCTATAATGCACTTATGTACAGAGGTATGCAGACTGACAGCTTAGGCAATAGAAAGGTTCCCTCTAACCTTTACAGTAAACATCATACTGTACTTTACAATAAATGTCTTCCATCCCAGAATAAAAATATAATTACTTGCAGAAACCTCTTTCACAGAACGTGCGATAAGCCCTTCAATATGTGGTCAAGTAATGCTTTTACAACAAAGAACCCTTCATACTTTAATACTTAAGAGGGAAAAAAAAAAAAAAAAAAAGTGTTCCACTAGGTTTTGCTTTGTGCCAGGGAACCACTTTCAATATGGCATCCAAGCTTTTCTTTCCAGTGTATCCTTTCGGTTGTCCATTTTGTTCCATGCTGCACAGTCAATGTTTTGTGGAATATCTGTATAAGATGGTGTTCTCCGATAAGGGTGCATGAAAACCACATGGCAGAAGACTTGTCGTAGTTTAGAGAGGAAAAACTAGCATAAATAATGTCCTAGAGAAGGAAAGAGGTGGTGTTGGCACAGGAACACTCCTCTAGTGATGGCAGCAGGCATATGAAGTGAGATCCCTTCTCTGGGATAAATCCACTCCTTTAGAATCTATTAAAAAAGATAATACAAATAATGAGTCTACAAATACTGTGAAGTATAGAAGCACACCTTTCACTAGGTCAAGACTATTAAACAGTATAGCAGATCAAACACACAGATGTGTGGTTTGCTGGCACAGTAACAGTGCAAACCTTATTGAAATGAAAAGAAGGATTCACAGTAAAAAAAAGAGAACCTGAACTGAAAATTAAAAGTCAAAATAAGCATACACAAGTAATACTTACCTTCCATGTAGTCTACTCCTCAGTGTCTTTCTCCTGTCCCGCGTCCTGTTTGTTCACTGTGATCAAGGGGATTTTCCGTCCTCCATTTTGAAAATGGCCATTACCCATAACAGCTTTCTGGTCAGCACACAGTTAAACTGTAACATCGCCCACTTGAGCCATAGGGAAACATGGACATTACCTGGTACATCAGTTTTCCTCTCAGCTATAACTGACAGCAACTGATATTTTACTGACAGCAACTGATATATTTCAGATCTGACAAAATATTGTCAGAACTGGAAGGGATAATTGTCAGAAGAAAATGGTGAGCTTCTGAGAGGAACTGATGGCAAGTTAACTATGTAATGTTCATTTGAAGTTACCTCACGTGTTTATTTTAAATATATTTTTACTCAGTACAGGTTCTCTTTAAGCTTGCGCCCTAAAAAAATATATTTTTTTGTCCTTGGCAGCCTAATCATATGCAGATATTTTACAACTGAGCTCAGAAGATCACTACAATCGCTGCTGCCAAAATCTGACAGAAAAACAAGCCCTTCAATTAGGTTTGCTGAAACTCTGCAGAAGATTTTTTAAGTTTGCCAAAAAATTAGAGTTAGAATAGAAGCCTGTACTCCAGTCAAACTTACAGCTAGTATAAATAAACTTACCAATACAGTATATACATTTCTGAACATACCCATGGCTGCCAATCTTATAATGGAAGCATTTATCATTGTTCCCATGCATAAAAACATATTAGACATGACCGGTCAAGTAATAGGCTGAGTGAAATTTAACCACTTTACCCCCGGCGGTACGAATTTCTCCGTCCCTTTTTTCCCCCCTAAAAAACCAGGGACGGAGAAATCTGTACCGTCCGCGCGCACCCGCCGCTCGTGCACGCCGCCGCCGCCCGCCCGGAGATCAATGAACGGGAAAATCCATTCCCGTTCGTTGATCTAGCCCCCGCAATGATCTGCTGCTTCTTTCAGAAACAGCGAGATCATTGTGAGTCTCCCAGCCTCCTACTGCTTCCTGTAAGCGTCCTTCCGGACGCTTACAGGTCGCATGTAAACAAACACTCTGTGGCCATCTTGTGGCCAAATAGTAAACTACACCCTAAAAGCATTTTACATATACAAACATTACATTTACACAATAAATTAACTCATTACCTCCCACACTCCCCAATTTTTTTTTTTTTTTTGTAATTTAAAAAAAAAAAAAAAAAATACAATAAAAAAAAAACATAAATAGTTACCTTAGGGACTGAACTTTTTAAATATTTATGTCAAGAGGGTATAACACTGTTACTTTATAAACTGCGGGCTTGTAATTAGGGATGGATGCAAAACTGAAAAAAATGCACCTTTATTTCCAAATAAAATATTGTCGCCAAACATTGTGATAGGGACATAATTTAAATGGTTTTATAACCGGGACAAATGGGTTAATATATTTCATGGGTTTTAATTACAGTAGCATGCTTTATTTAAAAACTATAATGGCCGAAAACTGAAAAATAATATTTTTTCCCCACATTTTTTCCTATTTTCCCATTAAAACACATTTAGAATAAAATAATTCTTGGCATAATGTCCCACCTAAAGAAAGCCTAATTGGTGGCGAAAAAAACAAGATATAGTTCATTTCATTGGGATAAGTAATAATAAAGTTATAGACGAATGAATGGAAGGAGCGCTGAAAGGTGAAAATTGCTCTGGTGGTCAGGGGGTAAAACCCCTCAGTGGTGAAGTGGTTAAAGCAAATCTGAGCTTTTGGAAAAACACAACAAAATAAGTAACTACTTACACCTAAGTAGAGGGAACCCTCTTGATAGTCCAGGAGCTTCCATACCTTCCAAATTTAAGAGCCAGGAAATAGGGACACTAAGACGCGCTCTTGCCCCACCTTTAGCCATGCCCCAATTTTGCATGTGCCACACTTCCTTCCCCCTGTACACTTCCCTGGTGTCTAGTGGTCCCCGCTTCCAACCTTTAAAAATTTCCCTAGTTGCTAATGGTCACCCCCCCCCCCCCCCCCCCCCAATACAGTTCCCTCAACTCTAAAAACGGCACAGGGAAATTTGGGCGCACCATAGGCAGGGATGTGAAATACGGCTATAGCTGCGCTCAGACAGTAATTTGTTTGCCGTTGAAAGGCGGTGCCCAAATTACTAAAAAAAAAACAGCATAATTTGTCCACCAGCAACAGCTGGCAGCCGAATTACATCTTTCCCCGAGTCCATGGCAGCCTGGAGGGGGAATAGTAATTAACGCCACTGGGACTTTTGCAGGAGCAGGGTGAAACATTTTTTGGGTTTTGCCCTGTTCCCAAATTTCACTGTGCAGCTTTGGCATGTATGCCGACTAGTAACCCCCACCCCATACAGTTCCCAGAAGTCTAGTGGTTCCCCTTCCCACCACTATATAGCATTTCCTGGTGACTTGTGGGACCAACCCCCCCCCCCCCAAACATATAGCATTCCCAGGTGCTTAGTGGTTCCCCCATCCATCCACCACAGTTTCCCGGTGTCTAATAGCTCCCCCTTCCTCCGCCATATAGTTTTCTTTGTGATTAATGCCCCCTGTCCTGGGCTGCCCCAGCATATGCAGCAGAGTATGGGCCTCCAGGCATTCTCTACAGCTTTCACCGGATGGTACTGAGAGGTTTTCTCTGTAAATTTTATTTCCAGTACATTTGCTTAAAGCTGTGCAGTCTGTAAGAAACCTCTGTAGCAATCCTGCAAGTCCCTAGAGAGACGTTATGTAAAAGAATTCCTTCCACCACCATTCAGCAGTGTGGGTGACACCCATATATAAAAAAAAAAAAAAAAAAAAAAAACCACACACACACACACACACACACACACACACACACACACACACACACACACACACACACACACACACACACACACACACACACACACACACACACACACACACACACACACACACACACACACACACACACACACACACACACACACACACACACACCAGCTGGAAACCAGAACTGAGCCATATAGAGCTTGCCGATTGTGTGACGTCGGTTGGAATTTTTTTCCCTTTAAGTTAAGTGGCCCAAGCCTTGTAAGTATTTTTGCCATTCTCCAAATCAACAAGAATATGTGAGGCTGCAGAGCAGTGTCATACCAGACTTTCTGGTTGAACTTGATGAACAGATGTTTTTTCCAACCAAATTACAGTAACTATGTAACTAAAATCAGATTTGTTAGTGTTATCAAGTTATTCTGGGTGTCCTGTCTTCTAGAGATCCCATAGCAAGTATTTTTTTCCAGGGTAAAATGGAAAAAAAAGAGGGAAGGAAAACGCAAACTTCAAACAGAAAATCAGGTTTATTAGTAAAGGAAGTGTGTTACCTACCTGTTTGAACCTGAAAGTCACTGTAATTAACAAAATCTTCTGCAACCTTCTGGAATAGCTCATCTGGATCATATAATACACAAAAACAATAATCAGGAAGATCTATGCAGTCATAAGGTGTGTAACTAATGTGAGATATAGGAGTGTGAGGGAAGTTAAGGCCAATGCAGGTGGGGGTGTTAAGGGTTTAGGAAAAGGCAAAACCCTAAAAAGTACTCATTAGGAAAGGTCTACTACCACACCAGTACTTGCAACCAATTCCATACATGGGCTTTTAGGAGCTGTGACCCGCCAGCCACATATCTTGTAGTATTGTATATATGTATTGTAAATAAAAGGTTGATGTAATGGTGACCATAGTGAATGCAGAATCGAATATTCTTTCTTACCCACACTGTGTCCCGTTTTACTGGATGTCTCACAAAGGTGAGCTTTAATCTCTGCAGAAAAATAAAAAGTAGTAGTTAGCACTGGAGCTTTGCATGAACAGTTCTACTGAAGCTGAAGTTTCATACAGGTCTGATTACATGTTTTTGGCATGTTGTGAGCACTCAAACATAACATGCTCTCAAACTTCTTAGCTCTTGAAGATAGATCTCTCTTCATTTTGAAACTAGCACAGAGGAACTGCTATCTTCAGGAAAGTAGAAATAAACGGTCTGCCTTTAGGTGTGGACAGTGTAACAATACTACTTACAATTAATAGATAATATAAAACGCTCATTCAATGCTCCAATTAACACATTAACCAGTTTTTGTGCCAACTTACTATACAGGTCCTTCTCAAAAAATTAGCATATTGTGATAAAGTTCATTCTTTTCTGTAATGTACTGATAAACATTAGACTTTCATATATTTTAGATTCAATACACACAACTGAAGTAGTTCAAGCCTTTTATTGTTTTAATATTGATGATTTTGGCATACAGCTCATGAAAACCTAAAATTCCTGTCTCAAAAAATTAGCATATCATGAAAAGGTTCTCTAAACGAGCTATTAACCTAATCACCTGAATCAACTAATCAACTATAAACACCTGCAAAAGTTTCCAGAGGCTTTTAAAAACTACCAGCCTGGTTCATTACTCAAAACCGCAATCATGGGTAAGACTGCCGACCTGACTGCTGTCCAGAAGGCCATCATTGACACCCTCAAGCAAGAGGGCAAGACACAGAAAGACATTTATGAACGAATAGGCTGTTCCCAGAGTGCTGTATTAAGGCACCTCAGTGGGAAGGAAAAAGTGTGGCAGAAAACGCTGCACAACGAGAAGAGGTGACCGGACCCTGAGGAAGATTGTGGAGAAGAACCGATTCCAGACCTTGGGAGACCTGCGGAAGCAGTGGACTGAGTCTGGAGTAGAAACATACAGAGCCACCGTGTACAGGCGTGTGCAGGAAATGGGCTACAGGTGCCGCATTCCCCAGGTCAAGCCACTTTTGAACCAGAAGCAGCGGCAGAAGTGCCTGACCTAGGCTACAGAGAAGCAGCACTGGACTGTTGCTCAGTGGTCCAAAGTACTTTTTTCGGATGAAAGCAACTTTTGCATGTCATTCGGAAGTCAAGGTGCCAGAGTCTGGAAGAAGACTGGGGAGAGGGAAATGCCAAAATACCTGAAGTCCAGTGTCAAGTACCCACAGTCAGTGATGGTCTGGGGTGCCATGTCAGCTGCTGGTGTTGGTCCACTGTGTTTTATCAAGGGCAGGGTCAATGCAGCTAGATATCAGGAGATTTTGGGGCACTTAATGCTTCCATCTGCTGAAAAGCTTTATGGAGACGAAGATTTCATTTTTCAGCACGACCTGGCACCTGCTCTCAGTGCGAAAACCACTGGTAAATGGTTTACTGACCATGGTATTACTGTGCTCAATTGGCCTGCCAACTCTCCTGACCTGAACCCCATAGAGAATCTGTGGGATATTGTGAAGAGAAAGTTGAGAGACGTAAGACCCAACACTCTGGATTACCTTAAGGCCGCTTTCGAAGCATCCTGGGCCTCCATAACACCTGAGCAGTGCCACAGGCTGATTGCCTCCATACCACGCCGCATTGAAGCAGTCATTTCTACAAAAGGATTCCCGACCAAGTATTGAGTCCATAACTGAACATAATTATTTGAAGGTTGACTGTTTTTGTTTTAAAAACACTTTTCTTTTATTGGTCGGATGAAATAGGCTAATTTTTTGAGATAGGAAATTTGGGTTTTCATGAGCTGTATGCCAAAATCATCAATATTAAGACAATAAAAGGCTTGGAACTACTGCAGGTGTGTGTAATGAATCTAAAATATATGAAAGTCTAATGTTTATCAGTACATTACAGAAAATAATGAACTTTATCACAATATGCTAATTTTTTTTTAGAAGGACCTGTATAAACGAGATTCTAATGTATTTTATAGGATAGGAACCTTTCACAATTATTCAGATACCTTTTTGGGTGTTCTTAAATTAGTTTCATTGTACAGATAACGGAAAATTGTATACTCACCTACCGGTAATTTTCCTTTCCTGATGCGTCCATGGCAGCACCTACGGGTAGTGGTCCCGCCCCTACCTCCCATAGGACAGGTAACTAGATAAGTTTGGAGCACGCCCCCCACACCTCGTCTTGTACTTTTCGGACTCGCCGAGGCATGGGTGGGTGCTATGTGCTGCCATGGACGCATCAGGAAAGGAAAATTACCGGTAGGTGAGTATACAGTTTTCCGTTTTCCTAATGCTTCCATGGCAGCACCTACGGGATCTAACTAGTAAATTCCAAATGAAGGGAGGGACAAGATTTGCTGTAGAACACACAAACAATTTCATTCATATTTTTCAGAATATCCCTTAATTAGACTCCTGTTGTGCAGTTAATACTGCCTTGCCGAATTCCACCGTTGAATTCACGGCAGGATCGACTTTGTAGTGCTGCATGAAGGTATGTATTGTTCTCCAATTTGCAGCTTGACAGATCTTGTCTGCTGACACCTTCGCATATGCTGCCCATGATGTTGCTACCGATCTGGTAGAGTGCGCCCTTAACTGCTGTGGCGGGTCCAGTTTGACAGCCCTGTATGCCGCGACAATCGCTTTCACTATCCATGTAGAAATGGTTCTCGCTGAGGCTGACTCCCCCTTCTTATAGCCTGCCGGTATTACGAAGAGTCTATCCGACCTCCTAAATGTTCCTGTAACTGTCAGGTACTGTCTTAGAGTCCTACCAACATCCAATTTGTGAGGATCTTGTGATTCAGAATCTTGGAATGTTGGGAGCGTCCAGTCCTGATTAAAGTGATATGTTGTAGCCACCTTCGGTATGAAGTGTTGCATGGGTCTTATTACAACTCTATCCGGAAAAAATACAAGGGAAGGTTCTTTAATTCCAATTGCTTGTAATTCGGAAACTCTTCTTGCTGAAGCAATCGCCGTGAGAAATACCGTTTTTAGGGTAAGGTCCCATACTGTGCATGAATCTAATGGCTCAAACGGGGCACCTGTAAAAGCATTTAGAACCGTTGGTAGATCCCAGCTAGGGAACACTGTCTTTGTTGGGGGTCTAAGCTTCATCACTCCCTTCATAAACTGGACCACCAGTGGATCCTGTGCCCATCTCACGTCTGTTAGCGCTGATAGGGCTGTCACCTGTACTTTGAGGGATGAGTAGCTGAGTTGCTTGTCTAGTCCAGTCTGGAGGAAAGCAAGGATATGACATGGTTGCGGAGTTTTTGGGTCAAAGTTCCTGACTCTGGCGTATTCCATGTATCTATCCCATACTCTATGATATGTTCGGTTTGTTGATGTTTTCCTTGCTTGTAACAAAGTCCTAATTACTTCCTCTGAACATCCTGCTTGTCGGAATCTTTCCCCCTCAACAGCCATGCCGTTAAATTCAGTCTGTCTGGATTCGGATGATGTATGGGTCCCTGTATTAGTATGTTCTGCGACTTCGTGAGTATCCAGGGAGGCTGTATCTTCATATCCCATAGCATCGGAAACCAAGGCCTGTGTGCCCAGAATGGGATTATTGTTATCATCACGACTGGTTCCTGACTGAGGCGTTTCAGCAACCTGGTAATCATTGGTATGGGGGGGGAGGAAGACATATCCCTTGCTGAAGTTCCAGGGTGAGGTAATTGCATCCACCGATTCCGCCAGGTGGTGCTGGTATCTGGACATAAATCTTTTGCATTTGCTGTTGTGGGGGGACGCCATCACATCTATCTCCGGGAAACCCCACCTCCTGCAGATCTCGAGGTAGGTGGTCTGGTTCAGTGTCCATTCGTTGTTGTCTATCACTTGCCGGCTTAAATAATCCGCCGTGATGTTCTGTTTCCCCGGAATATAACAGGCCGTCAGACTCTGTAGATGTGTTTCTGCTAGTGTCATTATCTTGGCAGTCTCTTGTAAAAGTGTGAAACTCCTCGTTCCACCCTGCTTGGTCACATAGGCTACCGCAGTTCTGTTGTCCATTCTGATCACAATGGCCTTGCCCTTGAGCTCCGGTAGCAACGTCTCCAATGCCATGTATGCCGCTCTCAGTTCCAACACATTGGCAGGTATCTGCGTGGCCTTGTCCTTCCAGATGCCCTGCACTACCTGCGTCAGGGAGTAGGCTCCCCAGCCTCTCTGGCTGGCATCCGTCGTGATGACTGTCTTCTCCTGTTCCAGTATGGGTAGGCATCTGTTCAACTTGACAGGATTTGTCCACCATGTCAACCCTTCTTTCATATGCTCTGTGATATGGATCTTTTGGTATAGGTTGATGTTGCTGTATTGATTCAGGAAACCCCACTGAAACGCTCTCGAGTGCCACTGGGCCCATCTTACCATCGGTATGGTGGATGTAAGTGTACCCAGCAGACTCATGCAGTCCTTGGCAGTCATGTATTCTTTGGTTAACGCTCTTTGCACTTTCCTTACTATATTCTCCAGCTTTTCTCCGGGGAGTCTCACTGCGTTCAGTTGTGTTTGGATTCTCGCCCCCAGAAATATCATATCCTGGGTTGGTTGAAGATGAGATTTCTTCCAACTTATCAGCCAACCAAGTTCCTGTAATTTCTCCAGGAGAATGTCTTTCTGTTGTTGAATCAAGTGATTACTTTGTGCTAGTAGAATTATATCGTCCAGGTAGTGGTGGAGTCTTAGGCCCTGTAGGCGGAGAAGAGCTACTACCTGGACCAGAATCTTGGTAAATGTCCTGGGGGCCGTATTTATGCCGAATGGCAGGCAGGTGAACTGGAGATGTAGGTTCCCTATGGCAAACCGAAGGAAACGTTGAAATTTCCTGTGGATAGGAATATGCAAATATGCGTCCTCCAAGTCTATGGACAACATCCAGTCTGATATCTGTGTAGCCAAGAGCACTGTCTGCAGTGATTCCATCTTGAAGTGTTGTAATCTTATGTGTCGATTTAATAACCTCAGGTCTAGTACTGGCCTTAATTCTCCAGTTTTCTTTTTCACGAAGAAGAGGGGTGAGTATACTCCACTCTTCTCCTCTTCCTTGGGTACCACAGTCACTGCCCTTTTCAGTATTCGCTCCTGTACATAGTTTACTAATATATGTTTTTCTTCTGATTTCGGAATTATTGTTGGCACAAAGTAGTTGTTCGGTGGCCTCGCTCGAAAGCTCCAACGATGTCCGTTGTTGATCGTTTTTAGGACCCAGGGATTGTGAATTTGTTCCGCCCAAACGTGTCCGAAAAAGCGTAGCCTTCCCCCCACAGGACACTCCTGGGCGGACGCACCATCAAAAGCTCTTAGGCGCATGGATTGTAGAAGAAGTTGTAGCTCTCTGTTTGTTTAGTTTCTGGAGGGTCGCCTGACTACCCTGCCAGTTCCTCCTGAAGTCCTTCCCTGGTCTGTAAGATCTTGCATTGCGGAATCTATTTTGTTGATATCGGGGTTGCTGATTGCTATACGGCTTCTTACTTCTTCTGTCTTGGGGAATGAGGCCAGATTTGCCGCCCGTCACCCTGGTTATGGCAGAGTCCATTTTTTCCCCAAACAAATTTTTCCCGTCGAATGGTATCTTGCACCAGTTTTGTTTGGACGTAGGGTCAGCCGACCAAGATTTTAGCCATAGTGCATGCCGAGTTGTGACTGAATGTAGCATCGCTCTTGATGTTGATCTAATTAGGTCTACCGCGGCCTCTCCTACAAAGTCTGCGGTCAACTTAAACTCTTGCAGTGAGTTGATCAGCGTCTGCTTGTCAGTATCCTGCGAGATAGCATTCTCCAGGTTCTCTGTCCATGCCTGAATGGCTCTACTTACAGAGGTTAACGCTATGGCTGGTTTAATGGCTCCTCCTGAAAGTGTGTAATTTTTCTTTAGATATTGATCCATCTTTCTTTCGATTGGATCCCTGAAGGCAACGGCGTCCTCTATTGGTAGTGTCACGTGCTTTGCGAGCCTCATGACTGAGGCGTCCACCGTCGGTACTGTATCAAATGGTTTTGCCTGTTCTTCCGTTAGTGGGTACAACTTCGAGATTCGATTGTTCAGGGCCATCTTTCTCTCTGCTTTGGTCCACTCTTCCTGTATCACCTCGTTAATTTCTTCCATAAACGGGAAGGTAGTACACTTCTTCTTTAAATGTTTAAAGTATGTCTTCTTCTGCCTAGTGTCGTTGCCTGTGTCTGTATCATCATCTTCCCATTCTATCGCTTGGCGAACTGCTCTTACATATGGTTCCACGAGGGCGAAGTCAAATCCGACCTTCCCTGCTTCGGTTAGTTCATCCTCTATTACTGTAACCCCATCTTCTCCTAAGGTGGAAGGACCTGGTTGTGTGGATGGGTCAGATGCTTGCTGAGGCAAAGTTGCTATAAATTGCGACATTGATTCTTGCACTGCACGCTGTATTAGGTGTGACACTTCCACCGGCTGTCTTTCCGTGGCCATTTGACTGAAGCACTTGCCACATACTAATTTATCTGGGAGTGTGCTATTTCCGCATGCCCAGCAATTTTTGGGCTGCTTGTGTCGTCTCTCTTTAGGAGATTTACTCCTGTCGCTTCTCTTGCGGGAGCTTGACTTGCCAGATGATCCCTCTTGCGATCTTCTGGGGCTGTCAGGAGACAAATTAATTGTCTTTTAGATCTTCAGCCTCAGTTTGGTGATCTAAAACCTATACTCACCTAGGGCACTCTTACCTATCAAACTGTTGCTTGTCTGTGGTGGGCGCTTCCTGATCCATTCCTGCGTATGCACTATGTCTGCAAGGAAGGATAGGACCTAATGAGTATCCACAGTATACAGGCCTCCCCCCCCAGATAGCCTGCTAGGTACCGGCAGGGTACTAACTTGTAACTCTGAGGGGTAGTGCTTGATAGGTCTCCTCCACCTGCGCTGTGCTGTCCTGGCCTGTGCTGTGGCTGCTGCTGCTTTGGCTGCTGCCGTCTGCCGCTGTAGGGACGCTGGACGCCATGTCTAGCATCCTAAATACGCCGTAGTAGGCCGCCCACTCCCTACCCCGCGTGCGGAGCTTCCGGAACGCAACCCGGACGTGATGCGCGCGCACCCGGAAGTGACCTACGCGTCTTTCCGCGCCGCTCCGAATACCGGTGGGAGCGAGCCGGGACCCTAGGAGGAACGCCGCTAAGCCGCGACAGAGCGTCAGGCAGCCACAGCAGGGAACGGCAATAGGGTGAGTCCCAAACCTACAGAAAGGCACAAAAAGCTACCCCTGCTGCGCCACTTTACTAGCTTTTAGCCAGCAATATGAGAATAGCTATGGCGTCCAAACGGAGAGGTATTTAACCCTCCACTTGACAGCCCCAGTAGGACGCCATAGAGCAGTCCCCCCCAAGACCAGCAGAACGGGGGGGGGGGGGGAAATGGCCGTGAGACCCTATTAGGGTCTGTAAGCCCTACCAGGAGAGGCTACCCTGGTAGTACTGATAGGAGTGCCAGCAAATCTGCTACCTGTCCTGACGGCGAGGACGAAAAACATAGACGAGGTGTGGGGGGCGTGCTCCAAACTTATCTAGTTACCTGTCCTATGGGAGGTAGGGGCGGGACCACTACCCGTAGGTGCTGCCATGGAAGCATTAGGAAAAGCACTTAACTTTATTTAAATAGACCAGAGCAACACATTTACCAAATATTTAAAACAAAACTTACCCCTATGGGAGGTTCAGAAATGGTGTGATAAGGTGCATTTACTTACCTACAGGGCATTGCCCCCTAGTCACCTGTCTATAAGTGGGCCACCATCTTGGCTATCCCTGTGCTTTATCTCGACGTAGCTGTTGTGATATAATCACATTATCGGACTACATCTCCCAGCATACACTGCAGTGGCTGGGGATGCATGACATCACCGCAGCTAGTTTGGGCAGAGATACCTGTAGCACAGGGACAGCCAAGATGGAGGTACACATATAGCCAGGGTCCTAAGGAGCTAACCCCACAGGTAAGTAGACGCACACCTCCTTCCCCCCTCCCACCATTTACAAACCTCACTTAGGGTGATGTTTGTTTTTACATATTTGTTTAAATTAGGAGCACCGTTACCTTTATTAATGAATATAGTTTATCCCACGTTACTGTCCAGTGATGCACCTTGCCAGCAGTAAAGATGACACAATCAATTATAAATGTATGGATGTAAATCAGGGTGAGGTAAGATTTGTACAATGGGGCAAACATTTACTAAATAATTTATAAATAATCATTAAAACTCGCTGACAGTCCTTAGATTTAATTTTTTTTTTTAGAAAATCTATCTGCCAAGCAACGCGATTTTGGTCAGCACTGGGATTTTACCATCTGCATAATCTTGTACATCATGGAAGTCAACCTGTCTTCTACTTCGGTCATTCTCAACCAGGTCATTCTTTGTTCCACAAATATAAATCCTGCAGTTCTGTTAATAGAATAACACAAGTTAGAACAGGGAGGCCAGACATTGAGAATCTGTTGTAGCTGTATCGATGTATACAAACCTCCTCAAAGTTCTGCAGTTCATTCACCCAAAATTTTACTCTGTCAAAACTAGTGCGGTCGGTGAGATCTGTGACAAATGGACACAACTGTTAACACTGGACCATATTTCTCCACTGCAGTACTATAACATTACATATTTATTCAGGCACTATAGCAAATGTATACATTTTCTCATTTTTGCAGGCAAAACATTTACCAGATGAAAAACTGATCTTGCACAAACTGATCAGTTTTTTGTTTAAAGGGAACCTGAACTGAGTAAAATGATTTAAAAACAAACACATGATGTACCTGCAAATTAATACTATATACTTACCTCGCCGTCAGTTCCTCTAACAAGCTCACCATTTTCTTCTAACAAGGATTCCTTCCAGTTCTGTCAAGATTTTGTCAGAACTGAAATATATCAGTTGCAGTCAGTTATATATCAGTTGCTGTCCGTTGTAACTGAAAGGAAAACTGATGTGCAAGGTAATCTCCAGGTTTCCCTATGGCTTTTGTGGGCAATATTACAGTGCAACAGTGTGCTGACCAGCAAGCTGTTATGGGGTAATGGCCATTTTCAAAATGGAGGACAGAGAATTCCATTAATCACTTTGGACAAACAGGACACAGGAGAGGAGTAAACAATTGATGAGTAGAATACGTGGGAGGTAAGTATAAGCAGTGTATGTTTATTTTGACTTTCAATTTTCAGTTCAGGTTTGCTTTAAAGCGGACCTGAACTCAGAACGACTTCTCTGCTCTAAAAGATACAAAACAGCATAATAACCTTTTAAAAGAAAAACATTTGTTACAGCTGATACAAATCCTAAAATAATTCACTGTTTCTACTTCCTGATTCATGGAAGCAGACATATTGTTAACAGCCTGTACTTTCATTTCAATGGTGTTTATTGAAAATAAAACTTGACATGAACAATATTAACAATTACCCCACACATGGGGTTTACATTAAAGATTGCAGGTCAAATGACAATGTAATAACAGAATCAGGAGCAAATTAGAAACACGTAGAACACATATTAACCTGGTTCAAGATTCCCATATGTTCAAAATAGAATAGAAAGGGAAAGGGACAAAAAGAGAAGGCAAGGGGGAGAGGGGAAATTGGGTAAAAGGCCGCACCATGAGTGGCAATACCACAGCATGCCGATGGTGCTTGCCAGTAGAGCAAGAAGGGAAAAGGGAGTATTCCTCACCAAAATTCAAAACCAACTTAAAGTGAACCTCCGGACTAAAAATCGACTCAGCAGCACTGAAAAGGCCTGGTGTTTCTTTAACAGTTTCACAGCATCAGAACTTTGTTTCTCTTATCCAAGCCTCATTTTTAGCTGCACAGAAGAAAACTGCCCGGGCTTTTTTCCCCTGATGCTGTGCAACGCATGATGGGATTTCTGATGTTGTTGCTCTCGTTCTGCTGTTTTGGTGCAATTTTTTTTTTTTTTTTTTCATTTTGAATTTGACATTTGAAGCCTAGCGTGTGCAGCTGGGAGGGGTTATCAGGACACAGGACAGTTGCAACTGTGTCTCCTGCTCCTTGTCACCTCCTTTCAACCAAAAAGATGGCTGCCCCCATGACAAAGATGGCAGCCCCAATGAATCACAAACATTTGCCTGTTCTTTTAAAACAGGGTGGGTAAAAAATTATATTACCTATCTATTCTAATTAACACAACTAATGTAACTTAATGACAGTATGTTTGTTTAGGCTGAAGTTCCCCTTTAAGATAAACATATCCACAGTGTCACCATACATCACGAAATGGGTGTGCCAGCACATCTCCATCCGCAGACAACCATGATCACATAAGATGATCATATCAATAGAAGTGTAGCGTGTATGAAAGGCCTTGGTTATCTTGGTAATCAACCCACGGTGTCCAAATATTGTGGACATTTTCCAATCTAAGATCTTTGCTCTGATGTGTTCAGACAACATTGTATTATTTAGCCCCTTTAAAACTTCATCAACATGCAGGGAAGCTTTCTTCCACTGTGACGCCAAATACCTTTTAGCCTGCGCCATAATGAATTGTATTAATTTATTTTTGGAATATTTAACAGCCCTTGGTCTATCACCCAGCAATGCTATGTACGGGTCCAGCTGCAAGTAACTCCCAGCATTAGCTTGATTTTGTTCCAAATATCAGACCAGAAGCGTTTTGCAATTGGGCAATCCCACCATATATGCCAGAGATTTCCCCTCTGATGACAATTTCTAAAACAAAGATCTGATTGTGTGGGGTAAAAAGATTTATCCTGGCAGGTGTATAATATGTCCTGTGGAGGAGCCTCATAGAAGTCTCTATTGAGGAGTAAAATAAAGAGTTTTTCGTAAGTGTGGTACAGCAATGGGCCCATCTGTCATCTGTTATAGAAGACCCACAATTTGTTTCCCAGTCCACCTGTACTTTTAGTTTGTTATCAGAATTAGGCTAGTAAAACGTAGCATACAGTTCTGAAATAAGGCCTTTTTCTATCTAACCTCAAAAGGTACATATAGTAAAACGTCTTGGTCTTTGCCTATGCTATGTAAAAAAAAAAAAAAAAAAAAAAAAAATTTGGTCAGTCTAGTAGACTCCTCAACAGGAACATTGTTGTGGTTTCCAAATTGTGTAGAAGAACTAATCTTAAAAGCTGAAACAAACCTACCAAGTGTATTAAAACCTTTAGCGATCCACCAAGTAAATTGTCTAGTATTGCGGTAGGTCTTCTGGAAAGTCTGGATTATTAAAAATGTTAGTCATGCATGATACATGGGATTGCAGGCGGTGGATTTAGCCCATAATCCCATACAATGGGAAGAGATCGGTGATAGTTTTAATAGCGGAGACAGGAATATTCCTTGCTCACATTATTCCTGGCAATGTCAAGGGAGTCAGTAATTGGGACTCTAGGTCTACCCAGAGTGGTGCAGAGTTTTTGGAATTAATGGCGGCTAGTGGAGCTAATGGTGCTGCTAAATGATAGTTAAGTAAAAGGGGAGCATATAAACCAAGTCTTTGGTGCGTGCCAATGTTGTGTACTTAAAGGGATACTGTAGGGGGGGGGGGGGAGAATGAGTTGAACTTACCCGGGGCTTCTAATGGTCCCCCGCAGGCATCCTGTGCCCGTGCAGTCAGTCACTGATGCTCCGGCCCCGCCTCTGGTTCACCTCTGGAATTTTCAGACTTTAAAGTCTGAAAACCACTGCGCCTGCGTTGCTGTGTCCTCGCTCCCGCTGATGTCACCAGGAGTGTACTGCGCAGGCACAGACCATACTGGGCCTGCGCAGTACGCTCCTGGTGACATCAGCGGGAGCAAGGACACGGCAATGCAGGCGCAGTGGTTTTCAGACTTTAAAGTCTGAAATTCCAGAAGTGAACCGGAGGCGGGGCCGGAGCATCAGTGACTGACTGCACGGGCACAGGATGTCTGCGGGGGACCATTAGAAGCCTGGGTAAGTTCAACTCATTTTCTCCCGACCCCCCTACAGTATCCCTTTAATGCGTGCCTTCCGCTTTCTCCAGATTAGTTTTTGGATTAAAGATTGAAGATGTCGGACAGGCCCCTTTTTTATGGGGATAGGGAGGGCCCTAAAAAGGTACAGAAGTCTGGGAAGGAGGGTCATCGTCACAGACGACAGCCTGTACTTTCAAATGAGCTTATCTGCCATCTCTGCTGTGGCAGTCATGTGACACAGGGGAGAGACCAAATTACAACTTGTGATTAGTCACATATGGGGGGGGGGGGGAATATTAGACAGGCTAAACTCTCTAAATACATACAGGGTAAATTTTTCTATGTTTTCCTTCTGTCCTGTGCAAGAGTTCAGGTCCACTTTAATCAGATTTGTTTGTTACCTTTGGCATCAGTTTTTCATCCGGTTTTCTGTTCCACTTCCTTCATCATCTGCTTACTACCCGTCACCACATTCCTTTGCTGCAGCCCATTTGGTCCCTGCATGCTAGAAACGCCAGCATACCGATCCCAAAGCCTCATCAGAAGCATCAGGCTCCCAGTGGCTTGCAAACAACCAATGGGAATCCTCCCTACCAGGAAGAATTTTCAATAGTCTTTTCCTCAATGAACCAATGAGAATCTTACTTGGGGAAGGACAATTTCCATTGGTCTATTGCGAATCAATGGGAGCCTGTTGGGGCTCGGACCAGTAAATCAGCGTTTCTGCTGTGCAGGGATCTGACCCCGCAGACATCCTGAGCAGCCACTCACCGATGCTCCGATCCGCGCCTCCGGTTCACTTCTGGAATTTACGACTTTAAAGTTGGAATACCACTGTGCCTGTGCGGCCACGCCCTCGCTCCCAATGACGTCACCACGGCCGCACAGTCAGTGTTTTTCCGACTTTAAAGTTGGAAATTCCAGAAGTGGACCGGAGGCGGGGATCGGAGCATCGGTGAGTGGCTGCACGGGCACAGGATGTCTGCGGGGGACCATTAGAAGCCCCAGGTAAGTTCAACTCTTTTTTCCCCCCACAGTAGTCCTTTAATGAACACTGTGTTCCTGTAGGCTAGCATTAACTCTGTTATGCTGGGGATACACGGTATGTTTCTGTACCGGGTATCGACCAGCTGATGGGGCCAGCTGAATATTATCAGCTGGCCGGGTCAAGCCGCTCGACTCCCGCCCGCTCGATCCCTGCCGGCGGACAATGGCAGGGAATCGAGCGCTGATAAAGAAGCGGGGACGAGCGGCAATCGACCCGCGCGGACGAGCAGGGATGCGGCTGAGGTCGATCCGGCGGCTAATCGGCCGCTGGATCGACCCGTGTATTCCCACCATTAGCCTCCTCTTCATCTGGCCAATCCACAACTATCGTACAGGACCCAAATTCTCATTCCATTTGTCGTAATGGCCCGAACGGTTCCACAGTGAACAGATCCCATTTCTTTGCATAGGATCCGTTTGCATCTGTTCCATTTTGTTCCGCTAAATCAAATGTTTTTTAGTGCCACTGTGAACGTGGCCTGAAACACTCGAGCTGACTGAAAGTGAATATTTAGTATAGAGAGGAGTGTCACTACCCATCATACTGCTGTCCATGTCAGGAAACTTTGACTCCATTTCCTGATAGCTTTGCTAATGATAATATTATGCTGATAAAAGACAATGAGAGGAAAAAATGGCTGCAAAGACGCTACAGTTTATGGACATAAAAAAAACAAAACAAAAAAAAAAAAACAGACCAGCAAATATTTTAAGTTAATGTACTTAACCTGTCCAAAATTTTATTACATGCAACCTGCTTAATTTGAGCGGGTCTTTCCTTCCTTCAGTTTACTTTTTTTGTTACTTTTATATAACCTAGAAAGAACTGCACACTACATTTCACAGCAAAGAAATAATGAATACGTACGGTACATACACCGGTGCAGCAAACAAGCAGCCCAGTATAATAGTGTCGGAGCTGTTAGCAAACTAGAGATTGCCCTCAGATTTGAAAAGGTGTACCAAACTGCAAATTCTGTCAGTACCCAGTAAAAAATAAATTAAAAATAGGAAATATATAGATAAAAAAAAGAAAAAAAAAAAGAAAGACAATAAGCAAAATTATAGAGTAAAAAAAAATAAAATATGAAGGGAATGAAAGATGAAGGAAGAAAAAAAAAAAAAAAAAAAAACAGGGAGGGGATGAGAACAGAAATGATGCTTCCACTCTGGAGTCACCATAAATTCACAGCATTCAGTGAAATGCCTTCAGTTTATTCCATGGGGCAGATTTATTACAATAAATAAGAAAACTGAAGCAAAGCTGATGCAATTGTGCAGGTAATTCCCCAATCGCATCACTTGTTCCACTTTTACACCATTTTTGTTTCAAATTTTCCTTGTACAGGATCTGATAGATCTCTGCCAGTGACTAATACCCTAACCACATTTCCCCCCAAATAAGACAGGGTCTTCTCAAATAATTTTTGCTCCAAACTTAGTTAGGGCTTATTTTCCATGAACAATTTACAGTTATTCTTCAAAAAATAAATAAATAAAAATAATAATAATAATAATAATAATAATAATAATAATAATAATAATAATAATAATAATAATAATAATAATAATATAGTCATGTTCTCCCACTGTGGAACATTAAATCCAGAATTCCACCATATTTTTCTAGTGACTCCATTTTCTTTTTCCATGTACAACAATCTACATTTCCCGAAAGCTTGACACTTGCAAACCCTAGAGGCCTATCTAGCCGGCGTGCATCTGAGACACACCATAAGGATTCACACACGTGATGCGAGTTTTTGCTGTATGCTGTCCATTTTTAACTCTGCATGTGAATCCAAGGCAGATTTCAATAGGCTGCATTGCCCCATCAGAATTCACATAAAGGGAAAGACAGCAAATTGCACCTAGTGGAAACGAGCCCTTAAGGTTCTGGATCTAGTCACGGAGTGTTTTGCGTGCAATTCTTTTAGGGGTGTCTGCTTTCCTTGGTAAAGGGCCTATCAGTCCTGCTGCATTCTATTGATAATTGATTTTACATGTATACGGCAGCTGGGTGGCAACTAATTGAATTTACTTTTTATGAACTGTAACAAGGGCTTGTATTTTGAGCATTCTCAAACATCTTGAAAAATCATGATATGGTTTAATTTAGGGTTAGGTCTTATTTTTGGAATAATGGCATTTATAAAAAGGTACACCGAGAATTCAAAATGCAGCAGAAAAACGATTTGAGCGTGAAGAAATGAGACGCCAGGAGATGGCCATCTGAACCGGACGTTGGTGTCCCTCGAGTCAAATTAAGTTGTACAAAAAATAAAACATTGCTAGAAATTTTTCCAGGACTCAAATACAGTCTTCAGTCCCTTTTGATGCCATTTATCACAAACAATGTATAAGGTTTATATAGAATATTTGGTAATCAGAACATACTTTTATTAACATCTCTAGTTTTACTCAGCAACTATTAAAATCTATCTATCTATCTATCTATCTATCTATCTATCTATCTATCTATCTATCTATCTATCTATCTATCTATCTATCTATCTATCTATCGGAGTCTGAAGACGTTAGACTGAATATTACTGGTGGCTAGCTGTGTGAGATTATATTACAGTATAATAAATAGTGTGTGGGAGGTTAGGTCCACACTATGGCAGACTGGTAATATGTATGGTAACAGCAGATACAATTTGTCCACCCATATAAGATTTTATTTCCTTTTAAACAATACCAGTTACCAGTTGCCTGGCAGTCCAGCTGATCTCTATGTCTGCAGTAGTGTCTGAATCACACACCTGAAACAAGCATGCTGCTAATCCAGTCAGAGCACCAAATATGCATGCTTGTTTGGGGTCTATGGCTAAAAGTTTTGAGACAGGCTCAGCAGGACAGCCAGGAAATGTGTATTGTTTAAAAGGAAAGGTCAGCCTCCAGATCTCTCTTACCTCAGGTTCCCTTTAAAGATCAGGATCATTGAGTAATGTAACAGGTTAGCACTTACTGTTCAGTGTGCAGTAGAGGGACACAAGCTGCCACTGGATGCTACAGTAGTGGGAAGGCATTCCCTGCAGTGATGAATGCTGGATCATCATCTGGCAGAGTGTCAGAAGAATGCTAGAGCAGGTAATTACTTGCTAGGAGACCGTCTGCTTTCAACTCTAAACCCTGGTACACAATTTCAATTATGATTGGCCAATCACTTACCAATTTTACCACCTCCATGTAGTATGAGGGTTTACTTACACAATCTGCTCATGGTATCCAATATCTGTTAACGCTCATACTACATGGAGGTGGTACAATTGGCCAATCATAATTGAAAGTTTGTACTAGGCTTCAGGGTGCATACACACATCCATGTAGTATGAGGGCCAACAGATTATGAATGCCATTAACAGATTGTGTAGGTAACTTCTTATACCACCACATGGAGGTGGTAAATTAATTGTTCATTGTTTGGCCAATCAAAATTGAATGTGTGTACCAGGCTTAAGAGAACAGTTTTCTGACAGCACTTTTTGATTCGTTCGGTATGCTCTAAACCCACAGCTGAACTCTGGTCCCCTACCATTCGTGTCCCTACCTCTCCCTCTAGATTGTAAGCCTTTGGGCAGGGTCCTCCTCCTTTTGTGTCATACCTGATCATGCACCCCCATTACTGTGAACCCATGCTATGCATCTGAGTGAACCTAACTTGCCTAATCTCCGTGCTCCCCTCCAGTGACTGACTAAGCATTACCTCATACTGTGCTGTGTGATCTGGTTTTCGTGTATTCCTGTATTGTCATATTGCTGTATGTCACCCCTAAATATTGTCTGTAACCTAAATTAATGTCCAGCGCTGCATAATATGTTGGCACTTTATAAATACAAATAATAATAATAATGACAATGCATTTTTGCACAAAGAATGATCCATAAAAAGTGTGGTGTGGAGGAACCTGAATGGCTTGTAGAGTCCAGACCTGACTTCCACTACTCTGGAGTAACCAGAATGTGAGCTAGGCTCTATCACCCAACAACAGAGTCCGACCTTACTAATACATGTGCATGGGAGGAAATAACTTCAACTATTTTTCAAAACCTAGTAAAAGACCTCTCAAAAAGGGTAGACCTTTAACCTCCCTGGCATTTGATTCCAGGTTTTTGTAACCCAATTTTTTTTTTTAATCATGTAGCTAGCCTAGCGCTAGCTGCATGATTAAACGGAATGACGTCATCAACGTCACAGGGAGTCCCGATCCACCCCTCAGTGCTGCCTGGCACTGATTGGCCAGGCTGCGCATGGGATCTCGGGGGGGGGGGGGGGGGGGGGGGGGTTGGGGCTCAGCTTGTCCAGAACGCTAAGGAGGGTTAATAACAGCAAAAGAATAGAGGTATGGTACTGTTAGCTAAAACATATTTTTAGAGAAGAGTGGAGTAAAGCCATAGCTTTGTGGTCAAGATGTGGTCAATAGTGAGCAATGCCACATTCAGCATACTTATAGTGCCAAAGTTGTAGATTTAATTTGTGTGATAGAAGTTGTTGGCATTCCCCATAGTTGGATGAGTGCTAGAAAATTATGACCCCAATGTACCAGTGCCCCGTGTGTTGTCCAGTTCTAACAACTTCAAATCTCTCCAAACAGTCTAGTGACCACAGATCCCCTCCCAGTGTGCTCCAGCGTTTTATTGCTTGATCTAAATCAGAGAGTTTACTAATGTTGTCAGGGGGCTTTATTGTGGCAGCTGGATGGTTAGAAAAATCAGCCAAGTGCAGCACTTGGCAAAGAGGAGTTGGGCAATACACTGATGCACGTATGGTAATTAATATAAACCCTAAACATATCAAGGTAAAGTGAGTGGAATCTAAATGCCAGTACTCAAATGCCCAGAGTGAAAATTCATACTGCAGGAGATAAGCAAAACAAGAATGTTCATACCATAGCAGACTATTGCAGCTTTGGCTCCACGATAATAGATTCGGCTCATGGCCTCATAACGCTCTGAACCAGCAGTGTCCTGAAGGAAAAAAAACAATAAACTATAATAGTGCAATGGTTTATCAAACAAGGAGACAACACAAACCCTACCCACACACTACCACAATACTAGCCATATTTGGCCTTTGCATCCTTCCACACTCGCACATATATTGGTCCCGAGACCCTCACACAATCTATCCACACTCATGAGAAGCTCCGCCCACCATATAGGATCATGTCACATTCTGTTTTCATATAATATTATTATTATTATTCTGTAGAGAGACAGGAATCCTTGGATCCTCAGACTTGAAATATCAGTCATGAATGTTGCTCCCTTCACCCTGCCATCAACTCACAATACAGTATACATCAAGTCACAAAACATAACATACATCTGTAGTCACAGTTCTACATTATGCACTCACAGATGTCTTTCCTACAGTATGCATGCAGTCTGAACACTACAGAATCAGCACAACAGGAATACAAACAGCACAAAATAGTAGTGCACAATCAACACTACGACTATCCTGCACTACATGGCTGCATTTAAAACAAGTACGTCGTTCAAACAACACTGTACACGTGGCCAACTGCACAATATCAGCCCGACAGTTGTGTGAGTTAATACTTTGGATGGATCGGGCAAACCGCCTTTTATCAGTCACTCTTCTAGTAGTTTGCCATGCGTACACATGCCTGATTGTCGTCTAACAGACCAAAGTCAGACGATAACCAGGCGGTTTGGTTGACCGTGTGTACAGGTCCTAACCTCTTCCCGTTTATGGACGTACCTCATATGTCCAGATCTGTGCCTGTGTGTTCCTGGACATACAAGGTACGCGTGCATGCCCCCTAATTTTCTTTGATAAAGTGCATGTGAAATTAAAAAAAAATATTACCCAAAGAAAGCCTAGTATGTCCTTAAAAAAAACAAAACTATGCATGTATCAATTTGATGTCAAAGGTATTAAAAAGTTATTGCTGTATTAATACTGACACAGCTGATATGCCAAAATTGCCAGGAACCTTAAAGGACTTCCAAGGCAACGAATACAATCTATGTTTACTTACCAGGGACTTCTACCAACCTATAGCAGCAGCTTCAGTCCCTCGCCACAGCCCTGGTCCTGCTGGCCGTCCATAATGATCGGCGACCTGCCGGCGGGTCGGCTCTTCAGCGGCGCCTGCGCAGTACATGACAGATGATGTGGACGCGGAACAGCTGACCCACCGCTGGGTAGCAGATTTTTACGGGTGGCCAGCGGGACACCGAGGTAGACCGGGCTGCCTCAGAAGTGGCTTGGGGGGGGGGGGGGGGGGGTGGGTAAAAACCCTAAAACCTTTAGCAGTTAAGTAAACTATACAATTTCTCTCATATAACAGCTGCATATACTGTACTTTACAGTCTGCCCCACATGCCTCAACTTAGTCACACAGACAGCGATAAAAACCACTAAACATTCAATTCACTTGCAAACAAACCAGCTCAAAATGAATAGCACACACACACACACACACACACAAAATGCAATATGAACAACTGGCAGAAAGTGACACTAAACCCTGCACGAGTCACTACACAGCCCTTTCGCACTGAAACACAGCACTTGCCCCATACATTGTAGCTCATCCACTAAAACAAAATACTTAACAGAAACTTTCAAACTCTGACACAATCAACAGTATGTCACAATATTGCCCATCACCAGGAAGGGAAAAAAAAAAAAAAAAAACCTTTTGTGAACACTGAAATTATACTGTCATATACACAAAACATCATGTCCACACACAAATTCACACACCAACATCACAACCCACTGAAATCTACACAATGCTTTACAACAACAACAAGAAAAACCCTCACAAGCCACTCTATAACTTAATCATCAACACAATAAATAATATACACACATATACCTACACTATTTTACATGTCATGCACACACACGGATATACCTTCACACTGTGCACACATAATATAAACTCACTAGCACATATGTTTTACTCACTCATCTGTATACACACACATATACCCTACACTTTGCTATAAACCAATACAATCCACTTTTACATGCAACGCACAAATATACCCTATACTTACTCACATACTGTACACACACACAAACCCTATACACTTACTCACATGTTCAAGAGTTTTTAGATTCCTCTGCATTGACACCCCTGTACTATATGCTTATACACACACTTTGCTTAAGTCAAACATTCCGGTATGATTTTTGGGTTCTTTTCCGTTAGGCGGGCGCAACCACTAGGTGGCGATAAAACTCCAGCCGAGTTACATCTTTCCCTACTATCCATGGCGGCCTGGAGGGGGAATAGTAATGAACGCCACCTAGTGGTTGCCCCCGGCTAACGGAATAGTACCGATTTTTGTTGTGTTGTGGGAGAAGGCCAGAGCATTCCAGAAAAAAAAGCTTCTTGAGCAAACATAAAGGAGAATGTACAAACTCCAAGCAGATAGCGTTCTTAACAGAGGACTTGAACACTGCAGAGTGAGAGTGCTACTAACCACTTACCCACTGCACAGTGACATTATATATGTCAACACTGTATAAATACATAATGAGAAGAGTTAGAACCTCCACTGCAAAACATAACAGTACTGATGTAAAAGGATTTTTTTTTTTTTTTTTTTTTTTTTAAGATGCAGGTCTTAAACATTTAGTCCTAGAATAAAACAATACACAGTCAAAAGGTGGCCGCAAATGATCCAATCTGCCGAAAGATTGTTTCCTAACACTGCTATAACTGATTGGAAACGATCAATTATGGCCACTTAGGAACAGAACTTGATGACTGATCCAATCAGATCAATGGGGTCTATCAAGAAAAAAAAAAAAATGATCCAACAAATCTGGTCAGATCAGTCAGTTCATTTTTGTTTGTTAGTGGGCATGATCAATTATAGCAGTGATTCAATTATAGCAGTGTTCGGAACCGATCGATCGAGAGATTGGATCATTAGTAGCCCCCTTAATAAATAGTAGCAGATCTATTATGTACAATAAACAATAGAGGGCAGCATAACTCGCTCATACCCATATTCCCAAAGTCACGGTGCGTCCTCCTACAATCATGGATTTGGCAACAAAGGCTGCACCGATTGTCTAAAACAAAAAACAAAAAAACAGTATGAGATTGACAGACAATTCTATAATTCAAAAAGACAAAATCTGTGCTGCCATTACTTGAAAACCTACTTCATAGAATTATGTAATATCCATAGGTTTTCTTGAATCAGATGTAAGGTGGTGGAATTTAATAATACCTGGCTTAAATTAGCTAGTTAACTGCAGCTCTATATTGCAAAAACTGGTTACCTCATTTTAGTACATGATTACTTTTAGTATATTTAAAAATTAAACCATTGTCAACTCAGATCCTCGATTGCTGTAGATCATTATGAAATGCAAGTTATCATACTATCTGGTGTGGATTAAATATCAGTCTCCTTGTTATTAGCAGTTTCTGGTGAAACATTTTCCTCCCTGTATGAATCCATCTGGAAGATGATAGATATGTTATGTGGCTTTAGAGACAAGATAGGCATGTTCTCCACTGGCACAAAGCCAATACACCCAATCCCTGCCATTACATAGCTTTGGCATGGAGCCTGCTGTAACATCTACACAGTATATGCACACAATTGGCTCTTGTGCATGCTATATTGTTAGATCACACCCTGATAAAGCACACAAACACTGAGCGAAACTGGTAGGTAGGTGGAGCCTCCTCATCAGCAGCCACACGGAGATGGCATTTCCCATAACCCAATAAGAATACTGTATTGTGTTTGTGTGCTTGAAGTTAAAGAGAACCCGAGGTGTGTTTAAAGAATGTTATCTGCATACAGAGGCTGGATCTGCCTATACAGCCCTGCCTCTGTTGCTATCCCAACCCCCCCTAAGGTCCCCCTGCACTCTGCAATCCCTCATAAATCACAGCCGTGCTGTGAGGCTGTGTTTACATCTGTAGTGTCAGTCTCAGCTGCTCCCCCGCCTCCTGCATAGCTCCGGTCCCTGCCCCCGTCCCTTCCCTCCAATCAGCAGGGAGGGAAGGGATGCAGGCGGGGACTGGAGTTCTGCAGGAGGCGGGGAGAGCAGCAGACTGACACTATAGAGATAAACACAGCCAGCTCTGACAAGCTGTTTGTCAGCAGCGTGGCTGTGATTTATGAGGGATTGCAGAGTGCAGGGGGACCTTAGGGGGGTTTGGGATAGCAACAGAGGCTGGGCTGTACAGGCAGATCCAGCCTCTGTATGCAGATAATATTCTTCAAACTCACCTCGGGTTCTCTTTAAGGGAGAAGGCAAAGACACTCAACCAGAAACTTTCTAGCACCAGCTTACCTTAAATTAATGCTATTACTCATGTCATTGCCTCTACAGCTGACCTTGTATGTTGAAGTCTGGGTCACAGAAAGAATTTTTGGCAACATAAATGGTTCAGTTTCAGCAGTTACCAGCTACGTATATACAAAAGCCTGAGGTCGACTCGGCATGCTTACTGAATATCAGCTGACGTTTCACCATATCCTGTACCAATCAGTGTAACTTAAAGGACACCTGAAGTAAGAGTGATATGGAGGCTGCCGTATTTATTTTGTTTTAAACAATACTAGTTGCCTGGCTGTCCAATGGATCGCTCTGGTCAGAAGTGTCTGAATCACACACCTGAAAAAAAGCATGCAGCTAATCTTGTCAGAAACATCTGTTCTGCATGTTTGTTCAGGGTCTATGGCTAAAAGTATTAGAGGCAGAGCATCAGCAGGCCAGCCAGGCAATGTGCATTGCTTAAAGAGAATCTGTATTGTTAAAATCTCACAAAAGTAAACAAACCAGTGCGTTAGGGGACATCTCCTATTCCCCTCTGTCACAATTTCGCCGCTCCCCGACACATTAAAAGTAGTCAAAAACAGTTTTAAAAAAGTTTGTTTATAAACAAACAAAAAGGGCCACCAAAACAGGAAGTAGCATGATGTACAGTATGTCCACACATAGAAAATACATGCATACACAAGCAGGCTGTATACAGCCTTCCTTTTGAATCTCAAGAGATCATTTGTGTGTTTACCTTCCTCCCTTGCAGCTCTCATGCACTGAAGAGTAAAGGTGCCCATACACTCGTCAGATTGGCAGCAGATAGATAAGAAATGCATCTGATGGTCTATCTGATGCGTTTTTAGAACATTTTTTACCAGGATAGAATTCCAACAGATTTCAGTTTGAAATCTATTGAAATTCGATCTGATGGCATTTTTTTGCCATCAGATTTCCATTAAGGCCAATGCAAACTGATAAGCAATCTCTTCAGATCGACCTAAATTTTCCACCCTGCCAGTTCGATGGAAATCCATCGAAATCGATCGAAATCGGCCATCGATCGGTCGATTGGCCAACCGATTTGCAATCGATCAATCGATCGGGATCGATCGGTCGGCCAGAAAATCGGCTGAGTGTATGGGCTGCTTAACAGGCTGATTGTTTCTTCCTGCAGACAGCTCTGCCCAGTGTCTGTATTTCCTCAATATGTGTCAGCCAGCTCCTTTCACATCCTAACAGAGGAGGATTTTTATCCAGCTCTCTTCTCTCACTGATAGAGAGAAGAGACTCTGCTGGCTTGTGTAAACAACACACACAGGAGTGTGCATAGAGGGGCATGCATAACAGATCAACACTAAAGAGTTGGCAGCCTTCCAGACACAGGATGACAAGTCCGACAGGGGAAAGATAAGCTGATTTATTACAGAGACTGTGATAGTAGAAAGTGCTGCAGTAAGCCAGAGCACATTAGAATAGGTTTAGGAACTTGTAGGATGGTAGTTAAAAAAAAAAAAAAAAAAAGTTTATGCTGTTGACATAACTACAATTGCAAACAGCTTCATTAATATTTTATAATTTCTTATTGTTACAAAATCAGAGCAGCCATTTTCTGCTTCTTATCTGAATCTCTTCTTCCCCTTGCCTGAGAAATCCCTCCTCTCCTTCCCTCTGCCTGTGAAATGCATGCAATTTATGTTATACAAACAGCATCACATGTTATAGGCATCGCAGCACAATTGTCCAAGTCTTTCTGCACCAGCGACTAGAATATGAATGAAGGTGCCCGCAGCACAGCCGTATACGCTTCCTTTACCAGCAAGTAGGATATGGATGAAGCCGAATTGCCGATACCACGTTATGCTGCTCACTGCATCTGAAGCCGGTTCCTGGCCATGCCTCCTTATGAGCCTGCTCCTCCCTCCCCAGGACATGCTCCCATGAGCACTTGCAAGCTGGGACCTGGGACTAGAGGCCTGCGCGGGTTCACTTTTTCATACCCGCACCCGTCCCGCTTTCTGGTGAATTTGATACCTGCAACCCGACCCGCACCCGCAGAACCGCTACCCGCTTTTTTACATTTTCTTCTAAAGCACCCCCTCCTTTTGTGTCACCAGCCCCTCCCTCTAGATTGTAAGCCTTTGGCAGGGCCCTCTTCCCTTGTGTATCATACTTGACTGTGTGCACTTTACCCAGAATTTGGAACTGGTAATTTTTTACCACTACCATTCCAGTTTATGATCTGGCATTGTACTATTATCTGCATTGTGTTGTGTATCTTATTGCTATTACCTGTATTGTTGTATCTATGGTCTGTTACCTGTATTGTTCTGTCAACCCTGTTATTGTCTGTAAGCCTATTTATTGTACAGCGCTGCGTAATATGTTGGCGCTATATAAATCTAATAAATAATAATAATAATAATAATAATAATAATAATAATGTGCACATTTAAAGTAACATTGAGCTGTAAAGTTAATAAAACCTATTTTTATACAAAAACCAAAAGCTAAAGAAGGTTTACATGCTTGCTTTCACTACACGCGATCCGCACCCGCAACCATACCCGCACCTTAAATCAATTCGGGTACCCGAACCCGACCCACATTTCGGGTTACCCGCAGGTACTCGACCCGCTGCAGGCCTCTACCTGGGACACCTCGGCGGTGGAATGGCTGGGGGGGGGGGGGGGGGGGCGGCACAGCTAGCATTACCTAACAAGGGAATGTGATTTAAAAAAAAAAAAAATTATATTTTAAAACATGTGTAAGTGGCACAGTTACCACAAAACATAAAATTCATCTCTGATCCACTTAAAGAAAATAAATATGGCAGCTTACATATCCCTCTCACTCACAGGTTCCATTTAAAGGACTCCCGAGGTTAAAATGTAAACCAATCTCGGTGTCCTGCTGGCCGCCCGTAAAGCTTCTGCGCATGCGTGGGCACTTACATCACCGATGGTGTACTGCGCCTACATTAAAGCAATAACTGGTATAACTAGGGGAATTTCTTTGTAAACACTCGAAGGGAAAAGCAAGAAGGGTGGGGGGTGTAGCAGGGAAAGCAGGAACCTTCTAGAGTAGCGTATGTATTTCCCCGCATACACAAGTGACCACAGTATTCAGACCATGCCAACAAATAAGAGATAATCAATGACGTGCTCATGTTAGAAGGCTTGAAAATCACCAGGTAATGCACAACTCAGAAAACAGATTGATCTTTAGTTAAAGAGAATCTGTATTGTTAAAATCGCACAAAAGTAAACATACCAGTGCGTTAGGGGACATCTCCTATTACCCTCTGTCACAATTTCGCCGCTCCCCGCCGCATTAAAAGTGGTTAAAAACAGTTTTAAAAAGTTTGTCTATAAACAAACAAAATGGTCACCAAAACAGGAAGTAGGTTGATGTACAGTATGTCCACACATAGAAAATACATCCATACACAAGCAGGCTGTATACAGCCTTCCTTTTGAATCTCAAGAGATCATTTGTGTGTTTCTTTCCCCCTGCATCTCTCATGCACTGAAGTTTCAGGCTGCTCTTTTCTTCCTGCAAACAGCTTTGCCCTTGTCTGTAATTCCTCACTATGTGAAAGCCCAGCCAGCTCAGAGGAGGATTTATCCAGCTTGTAAAAGATAAGAGAGAAGAGATAAGCTGCTCTAATCTAAATAACACACAGGCAGTGTGCAGAGAGGGGCCTGGAAGGGGAGTTCATAGCAGAACCACAACACTGAAGAACTTGGCAGCCTTCCAGACACAGGCTGACAAGTCTGACAAGAGAGAGATAAGTTGATTTATTACAGAGACTGTGATAGTAGAACGTGCTGCAGTAAGCCAGGACACATTAGAATAGCTTTTGGAACTTGTAGGATGATAAAAAACAGGATGCAATTTTTGTTACGGAGTCTCTTTAAAGGACACTTGAAATGAGAGGGATATGGAGGCTGCCATATTTGCAGTCCTCTTGATCTGTCATCAGTAGTGTGAGTCACAACCCTGAAACACACGTGTATGTTTTTTTAAATCACTCCCTCATCTGTGACTAATCACAACCGTAATTTTATCTCTCAGCTGTATCAGCACAGGAATCTCAGCTGCCCCACTAGAGTGGATAATTTGTAAACACAGGATGTTAACCCTACGTCTGCTTTCATTAAAGCAGGAAGTAGACATACTGCAGATTTACTGCAGGATTTGTATCAGCTGTAACAAATAACTGTTTTTCTTCAAAGGTTAACAGTTTAAACAGTTTTCGCAATAGTGATCCTTTAAGTAGACCACCACTTAGTACACAACAGTAAAACACAATATTTTTTAATTTGTTCAAAACACACTAATGCTGGCCATACACTGGTCGATTATAGGATGATCAATTGACCTAACAATTCTTAGAAGCAATCCAAAATAGATGAATCGATCGAACAGGAATCCATTTTTTTTGCTTCGTTCGGAGACTATTTTCGATCGCAAAATAAGCACCTTGATGAATCAGATCGAGTAACAGTTGTTCGAATACATAATGAAAAGCTCTCAAATCTTGTTCCATCGATTTAAATAACCCGACATACCCGATTGATTAATTTTAACAATTGAATCAAATATAGTCCGATAAGAATTAGTTCTACATCAAAAATGACAACTTTTTGATTTGATTTATTTAAGTTATAATAATCAAAGTAAAAAATATATGTATATTAAATCGACCAGTGTATGGTTAAGCTTCACTCACAGCAGTGAGGGCTGGTTCACATTGGGACGATTTTTCAGTGATTTGCTAATCAGCAAAACGCTGCTACAATGTTTCCCTATGGATACATTTAAACTGCAGCGGTTGCGATTTGGATTAATCGCAAAACGCGCTGCATGCAGCATTTTGGGGGAGATTGCTCTGTGATTCTCATTCTATTGAACAGGAATCACAAGAGCAAATATCGCTGAATCATGGCAACTTGCGAGATTGGGGCTGTTGAATCACAATCGCGGATGCAAATGCAATCGTGGTAAAGCTCCCAATGTGAACCAGCCCTAAGAATTTGTGAACATGCTCACTATACTATAGCCACCGCTATCTGCCTCTGGACCTCTTTGTTGTGGGCTGGCTCAAATTTTCTTCTGAACTCCAAGAGATAAGGATCACTGAGTATACTTGGCCTACTATTATCCTGATGCGCTGATCCCACTTTTTGCGCTACTATTATCCTCAGCTACTATCTCTGGGCACCTTTTGTTACAATGACGTTATTTAGAGGTATGTCAGTAAACCAGCTAGGATCTAATTGCAGGGACAGGGGAGTGGTGTGAACTGCTAAAAGTGTCACCTAAAGGGGCCCATACACAGATAGCATTTCCACTACAAAAAGATTCTCGTATCTCTGCTGCTAATGTTTTATTTCTTAGCTGTACTACACATACACATCATTAGATCATAAGTTTATTTTCACTTCAGATTCCCTTTAAGGACTTATATCCATTGGGACCCATGGCTGTTACCTATGCAGCTGGGTTTAGATAGGCACGGCTTCCCATGCAGCTTGCAAGCAGAGATTGGGTGAACAGAATGAGCAACTGCTAGGCTTCAGATATGTTGTAGTAATAATACAAATCACACTATTCAGCCATATAGAATGCTTCAAATTGTAGACATTGCTGTGATTGGAGAACGTACCCTATAGACTTTAACACTTGCTCTTCTCAACCATACTAGCTCTATGGCTTTTTGTGTTCCACTTAACATTACAATTATTTCCGATTAACATTACGATTGAAGTGTTGATTGTGTTACCTATCGAATATACAGTTGTATAGTGTATAAAGTTCAATTCTCCCACAGATCTCATGGACACAAATCTACTTTTGCTTTTAGTTCTTCCTCACCAAGTTGTCTACACACAGTGATAAATGGAGTTTGGGTAAAAAACACCCTGCTCAGCACCAGACCTGAGTAGTAAACAAGGCAGCTGTAGTGGACAGATCCCATCCCGGACAGGCAGCAATGGGAAGGAAGTGATGAGCAGTAGTATTTTCCGCATGAATGGCAGGGGACAGGGAAGTGGCGGAGACAGTAAGCGGTACTCACATTCTGATAAGGTCCCAGTAAGAAGCGATGATGGACATATCTCTCCACCAGGCTGGTCTTCCCCACCGACTCCTTCCCCAGCATCACCACCTTACAGTCCACCTTCTGGCCGCTCATGGTAGCTCTGGCTGGGACGGACGATGCTGCTGCTGCTGATGATAGAGCGTCAGTCACCTGGCAGACAAAGCACAGAGTCACCTGTCAGGCCCGCTGGTCTATCGGCCATAGCGGAGGTGACAGGTCGGGATGTCATGAGAGGTATGTAATATGCGCTAATCATCATTCATCACCTGTACAAGGCGCTCCTCCTCCTCCGGGCATAGCTCACCCCTCTGCCTGCTTCACTCCCGCCTGTCTCTACGGCAGCCACTGCACTCCCATCTCTGCTGCCTGCGGCCTCTGCTGCTCAGTCACTGCTCACTACTAACCCCACCCATCAGCCCAGGCCACACCCCCGTGCACACCTCACTCTTCCCATACAGGTACCGCCCACTACTAGCCACAAGACTCCGCCTACAAGACCTTAGCTACGCCCAATACAGGCGACATAGCTGCTTGCCCTGAATCCGCCTTAGCGGCATGTGGGACGTGATTCCGGAAATTACTATGGAGTTGTCACGTGATGTGTGAACTTGGTCTCGCTGCCGGAAGTTAGGGACGATCTGCTGCTCCCTCATGGCGGTCGTGAAGCGCTGATTGCCTGCATGGAGCTGGTAAGCTGCGGGCTCTGTGTGTCCCTAAACAGTGTGGGTATAACACGGCTGTGTCTGTGCAGGAGGGTGCACAGGTATGCTGCAGATATTATGAGCACGGGCGCCACGTGATGGGAGAAGCTACATGTGCGGCTGGAGAGAGGGGCTGCCTATAGGCTGGGGGTACTGATGAGCACACTGTATAGGCCGGGGGCAAACCCCCATGTCCGCAGTGATCCCTATGTGATGGTTTACAGTGCAGTATGCATATAAGGACAGGGCAAGTTGCACCACTAGCCTATGTGTGGCAGCAATCAGAAAGTTATGACCCTCTGCAGCAATATTAAGTCACCTTAGAAATGGCCAATCAAGCATATGCAAGTCTCACATGATAAAGATGATGTCCTGCCAGATCTTCAACACCGTGTACCGGTGTTCTTATTCTAACTCTATGTCCACTTGGATAGTGGAGATTTCACATCAGCACACAGGCAGCTAACTGGGGTTGAAAAGGTTAATGCTGCTGATGGGTATTATGGGGTTAATGTCTGCCCTGCATGACTTTGCACATGCTCAGTAGCATTTGTATGCTATTCTGTCGGGTATGCTAAAATGTTGGAACACCGGAGATGACATGTGACATGATGAAATAGACATGTGCATATACAGTGACAAGCATACAGACACTTATGCTGCGCTCCTTTTTCCCTGCTCGAAGAGTTTTTAATTAGTTATAGAACTGACAGCTTTTCTCCAGTCAGGACTCGGCTCACTGATAACAAATTACAGCTAAAACACTTTCATAAGCAGATACCTTGGCTCTTCACCAGGGCTGTGGAGTCGGTACAAAAATCCACCGTCTCAGACTCCTCAGTTTAGGATTGCTCCGACTCCTCTAATTTGCATATTACAATCTTGTTGATTGAAAGTAACATGAAACTCGTCTCTTAACTGCCAATGCTTAGGAATTTTAAAAGACAACGGAAGTGAGAAGGATATGGAGACTGCCATATGTATTCCCTTTAGTCATAGACTAAAACTAGTCCTTGGTAAGAGTACTTGTAAAAGGTACAGGCCGGAACAAAGAACATCTATCAGGCCCTAGGCAATGTAACTGTGTGAGCAGCAGATCGTCCCTAACTTCCGGCAGCAAGACCAAGTTCACACATCACGTGACCACTCCATAGTAGTTTCCGGAATCACGTGATGTGCAGGTACTCTACAGGGGAATAAGGAGATTCTTCCATGTTCAGATTGTGCATGAAGAATGTGTAATAGAGGAAGAATCTCCTTATTCCCCTGCAGAGTACCTGCACATCACTCTTACATGTACCCAGTCACATTGCCTAGGGTCAGATCCATGTTCAGATTGTGCATGAAGAATGTGTAATAGAGGATCAGGCCCTAGGCAATGTGACTGGGTACATGTAAAAGTGATGTGCAGGTACTCTGCAGGGGAATAAGGAGATTCTTCCTCTATTACACATTCTTCATGCACAATCTGAACCACGTTTATGGGTGATAGACAACACCTCTGTGTTCAATGTGCACAATATTCTCAGTGGATTCCCTGCAGCTCTGTGGAGAGTGCACATGTAGAGTATAGTACTACTGTGTAACAAAGTAAACCTGAGACAGATGAAATTAAAGTTTTATACATTACTGGGGCTTCCTCCAGCCCCCTTCAGGCTAATCAGTCCTTCGCTGTCCTGCTCCGCCACCTGGATCTTCTGCTATGAGTCCAGGTACTTGAGCCAGTCTGGCGTAGTGCGCATACACACACTCCGCCGCCGGGAGCATACTACACCTGCGCAGCACTGTTGCGCAGGTGCAGAACGCTCCTGGCTTTGGAAGCGGCATGCGGCCGGACTGCGCTGACTGGCTGAATTACCAGGACTCATAGCAGAAGATCCAGATGGTGGAGGTGGACAGCGAGGGACTGATTAGCCTGAAGGGGTCTGGAAGAAGCCCCAGGTATGTATACAACTTTTCTTTTCATCCTTCTCAGGAATCATTTAATTCGTAGTCCCCAAACCAAATTTTAACAACATATGAAATTATTTGATTTCATGAGCAAAGAGAGTGTTTACATTTGCATAAATCAGAATCAACGCAAAATTCTTTCCATCTCATTGACCATCTCTATTAGTGACACGGCTACACATCAGGCTCAGGCTGGACTTCAGCTCAGCATTTAACACCATCTGCCCCCGCATACTCCAAAACAATCTCATGGCACTGAATGTCCACCCCACCCTTCACCTATGGATTACACACTTCCTGACCAACAGGTCCCAAGCTGTCAAACTGGGGGATATCTCGTCCCATCCCAGGACAACAAACACAGGGGCCCCACAAGGCTGTGTCCTGTCACCGATCCTGTTCTCCCTCTATACGAACAATTGCAGATCCACTGTGGACTCGGTAAAAGTAATCAAATTCGCTGATGATACCACCATTGTTGGCCTTATAACAAACAATGACGAGCAGGACTATCGTCGTGAGGTCGACAGAATTTCAGTGGTGTAAGGAGAACAGGCTGGTCCTCAACACAGCCAAGACCGTGGAGCTGATAGTGGACTTCAGGAAGAAGGCGCCCACTCCACCACCAATCTACATTGATGGCACAGAGGTCGAAAGAGTGGCTAGCGTCCGCCTTCTGGGCACTACCATCTCTAGGGACCTGAGCTGGAAGGCAAACACCACCTTGACCCAGAGGAAAGCACAACAGAGGCTGTTTTTCCTCCGCCAACTGAAGAAGTTTGGCATGGCCCAGGAGCTGCTGATGAACTTCTACACAGCTACCATTGAGTCCGTCCTCTGCTCATCCATCCTAGTCTGGTACGCTGGCTCCTCCAACAGCGACAGATACAAGCTGCAGAGGGTCATTAGATCGGCGGAGAGAATCATCGGTAGACCTCTCCCCTCGCTCGACCTCCTCCACAACTCCAGATTACGCTCTAGAGCACTGAGAATTGCCAGCGATCCCTCACACCCGGGACACCGCTTTTTCAGCCGGCTCCATTCAGGCCGCAGGTTTCGTGCCATTTACACCAGAACTACGAGGCATAGAGACTCCTTTTTCCCCTCTGCCATCAACCTTCTGAACTCCCTTCATCTCTAATGCCACCCCCCCCCCCCCCCCCCCAAAATGCTACAGTTGCCGACTGAAGGACTGTCTAGTTTAAATCTGTTTAAACTGCACCCGGCAGACTACCGCTATACCGCTGCACATCTAACTATTAATATGTACCACTGAGTATACTGTGTGTTTTTGTATGACTATGCCTTATAATGTATGATTGTATGACTACGTTTTTTTTTTTTTTTTCTCTTTTGTTGATACTATGCAAATTTCTTATGTTGATACTACACTCAATCTCTCTCTGAGCAATTGTATGTGCCAAACCCAATTCCGTGGCGATTAAAAGATTTCTGATTCTGCTTCTGATTATACTTACAGCATAGATGTTATGTAGTATGTATGAGATTCCTGTGTTCACCTCATATATACAGTCACAATCAGATATGTATATCTGACTTTAAAAATACGGGAACTGCTTTATTGAAGCAGCACAAGTAACTAATTTTGATTGGTTTATTTAATTTTTGTGGACTAAGCACAGCTATTACTGTATGTATAAATTATTTATGATGACTATAATCTTAGAAATAGAACATTTTATCATATTTTCTATTATATTTAAAGTTTAAATTCATTAGGAGTCGGTGCATTTTTTCCCCACTCCGACTCCAGGCACCCAAAATTGCTCCGACTCCACGACTCCGCCTCCACAGCCCTGCTTTTTACTGTGAGAGGAAAAGATGAAAAGGTCAATAGTTTATGTATTTTCACTCTGGGACTCGGGGACACTGCAATTGAGCAGAGGCTATGAAGCATTAAATCTGCTTTGTTAGGGCCCATTCACACTAGAGCGTTTTGCTGCGATTTCGGCAAAACGCTCAAACGCTAGCGCTTTTTAACCACTTAAAGAGACTCCGTAACAAAAATTGCATCCTGTTTTTTATCATCCTACAAGTTCCAAAAGCTATTCTAATGTGTTCTGGCTTACTGCAGCACTTTCTACTATCACCATCTCTGTAATAAATCAACTTATCTCTCTCTTGTCAGACTTGTCGCCCTGTGTCTGGAAGCCTGCCAAGTTCTTCAGTGTTGTGGTTCTGTGATGCATCTCCCCCCTCCAGGCCCCTCTCTGCACACTGTCTGTGTATTATTTAGATTAGGGCAGCTTCTCTCTTCTCTCTTATCTTTTACAAGCTGGATAAATCCTCCTCTGAGCTGGCTGGGCTTTCACATACTGAGGAATTACATACAGGCAGAGCTGTCTGTACTCTGCAGGAAGAAACAGCCTGACACTTCAGTGGAAGATAGCTGCAGGGGTAAAGAAACACACAAATGATCTCTTGAGATTCAAAAGGAAGGGTGTATACAGCCTGCTGTGTATGAATGTATTTTCTATGTGTGGACATACTGTACATCAACCTACTTCCTGTTTTGGTGGCCATTTTGTTTGTTTATAAACAAACTTTTTAAAACTGTTTTTAACCACTTTTAATGCGGCGAGGAGCGGCGAAATTGTGACAGAGGGTAATAGGAGATGTCCCCTAACACACTGGTATGTTTACTTTTGTGCGATTTTAACAATACAGATTCTCTTTAAGCCCTCGGTCGTTTTCACTTTATGCATGCAAGCAACGTTCACCTCCCATTCATTAGCCTATAACTTTATCACTACTTATCACAATGAACTGATCTATATCTTGTTTTTTTCTGCCACCATCTAGGCATTCTTTGGGTGGTACATTTTGCTAAGAGCTACCTTACTGTACATGCATTTTAACAGTAAGAATAAGAAAAAAACTGAAAAAATTCATTATTTCTCAGTTTTCGGCCATTATAGTTTTAAAACAATACATGCCTCCATAATTAAAACTCACGTATTGTATTTGCCCATTTGTCCCGCTTATTTCACCGTTTAAATTATGTCCCTATCACAATGTATGACGACAATATTTTATTTGGAAATAAAAGAGCATTTTTTCCGTTTTGCATCCATCACTATTTACAAGCTTATAATAAAAAATGTTTTTTGAAATATTTCGTCTTTACATAGATATTTAAAAAGTTTAGACGCTTAGGTAAATATTTGTGTGTTTTTTCTTATTGTAATTTTTTTTATTATTAAACATTTTATGTGGGTATTTTTGGGAGGGTGGGATGTAAATAGTATTTGTTTGGGGTAAATATATGTGCATTTTTATTTTTTTACATTTAGATGTAGTTTTACTTTTGTGTTGAGCTTTTTTTGCATTACGTCTCTAAGCGTACAATGTACGCTTAGAGGGACATAGGGGTCAGAAAAAGCGAAGCTTCCGGGAGAAGCTGTCGCTTTTTCTGCGGGAGAGAGGAATCACTGATCGGGCACCATGGCCCGATTCATTAATACCTGGGCTAATGAATCCGTGGCCGGGAGCGCACGTCCTCCTTGACGTAGAACTACGTCAAGGAGGACAAAGTGGTTAAAAGCGCTAGTGTAATTAAACCCTATGGGCCCGTTCTTACTTGGGTGCCTGCAAATCACCCAAAAACGTCAAACGCGTCGCCTGCACCATTTTCATGCGATTTCCCAGCGATCGCGTTTCAGTGCTATAGAAGCGCTAAATGCGATCGCGGCAAAATTTTTCTGTGTGAAATCGTGGAAAAATCACTCCTGCAAAACGCAGGCAAAAATCGTCAGCGTTTTGTGTTTATAAGTGTGAATGAGGCCTAAATGTTTATGCATATAATAAAACCTAGAGATATCTAAAATAGTGATTTTTAGGAGTAGAAGGACATATCCAATTGTTTATCTCATTAGTTTATTTTCATCTCTGGTTCACTTTAACTACTTGAGGACCGTAGGCTTTACCCCCCCCTTAAAGGGAAGGTTCAGGGAGGGTGGGTAAAAAATCAAAATCAATTTCCACTTACCTGGGGCTTCCTCCAGCCCGTGGCAGGCAGGAGGTGCCCTCGCCGCCGCTCCCGGTGGTCTCCGGTGGCGCGCCCGACCTGGCCAGGCCGGCTGCCAGGTCGGGCTCTTCTGCGCTCCAAGGCCCTGAACTTCTGCGTCCCACGCCGGCGCGCTGACGTCATCGGACGTCCTCCGGGCTCTACTGCGCAGGCGCAGAACTACTGCGCCTGCGCAGTAGAGCCCGGAGGACGTCCGATGACGTCAGCGCGCCGGCGTGGGACGCAGAAGTTCCGGGCCTTGGAGCGCAGAAGAGCCCGACCTGGCAGCCGGCCTGGCCAGGTCGGGCGCGCCACCGGAGACCACCGGGAGCCTGCGGAGCGGCGGCGAGGGCACCTCCTGCCTGCCACGGGCTGGAGGAAGCCCCAGGTAAGTGGAAATTGATTTTGATTTTTTACCCACCCTCCCTGAACCTTCCCTTTAAGGACAAGACCCTTTTTTTCCATTCAGACCACTGCAGCTTTCACGGTTTATTGCTCGCTCATACAACCTACCACCTAAATGAATTTTGGCTCCTTTTCTTGTCACTAATAAAGCTTTCTTTTGGTGCTATTTGATTGCTGCTGCTATTTTTACTTTTTATTATATTTATTAAAAAAGACATGAATTTTGTCAAAAAAATGATTTATTTTTTTTTTACTTTCTGTGCTGACATTTTTCAAATAAAGTAAAATTTCTGTATACATGCAGCACGAAAAATGTGGACAAACATGTTTTTAATAAAAAAAAAAACCCATTCAGCCTATATTTATTGGTTTGGGTAAAAGTTATAGCGTTTACAAACTATGGTGCAAAAAGTGAATTTTCCCATTTTGTAGCATCTATGACTTTTGTGACCATCTGTCATGATTCATGAGGGGCTAGAATTCCAGGATAGTATAAATACCCTCCAAATGACCCCATTTTGGAAAGAAGACATCCCAAAGTATTCACTGAGAGGCATGGTGAGTTCATAGAAGATTTTATTTTTTGTCACAAGTTAGGGGAAAATGACGCTTTGTGACAAAAAAGAGAAAAAAAAAAAGTTTCCATTTCTGCTAACTTGCGACAAAAAAAAAAAAAAATGAAATCTGCCACGGACTCACTATGCTCCTCTCTGAATACCTTGAAGTGTCTACTTTCCAAAATGGGGTAATTTGTGGGGTGTGTTTACTGTCCTGGCATTTTGGGGGGTGCCTAATTGTAAGCACCCCTGTAAAGCCTAAAGGTGCTCATTGGACTTTGGGCCCCTTAGCGCAGTTAGACTGCAAAAAAGTGCCACACATGTGGCATCGCCGTACTCAGGAGAAGTAGTATAATGTGTTTTGGGGTGTATTTTTACACATACCCATGCTGGGTGGGAGAAATATCTCTGTAAATGACAATTGTTTTTTTTTTTTTTTTTTTTACACACAATTGTCCATTTACAGAGATATTTCTCCCACTCAGCATGGGTATGTGTAAAATTACACCCCAAAACACATTATACTACTTCTCCTGAGTACGGCGATGCCACATGTGTGGCACTTTTTTGCACCCTAACTGCGCTAAGGGACCCAAAGTCCAATGAGTACCTTTAGGATTTTACAGGTCATTTTTGTTTCAAGACTACTCCTCACGGTTTAGGGCCCCTAAAATGCCAGGGCAGTATAGAAACCCCACAAATGACCCCATTCTAGAAAGAAGACACCCCAAGGTATTCCGTTAGGAGTATGGTGAGTTCATAGAAGATTTTATTTTTTGTCACAAGTTAGCGGAAATTGATTTTAATAGTTTTTTTTCACAAAGTGTCATTTTCCGCTAACTTGTGACAAAAAATAAAATCTTCTATGAACTCATCATACTCCTAACGGAATACCTTTGGGTGTCTTCTTTCTAGAATGGGGTCATTTGTGGGGTTCCTATACTGCCCTGGCATTTTAGGGGCCCTAAACCGTGAGGAGTAGTCTTGAAACCAAATGTCGCAAAATGACCTGTGAAATCCTAAAGGTACTCATTGGACTTTGGGCCCCTTAGCGCACTTGGGGTGTAAAAAAGTGCCACACATGTGGTACCGCCGTACTCAGGAGACGTAGTATAATGTGTTTTGGGGTGTATTTTTACACATACCCATGCTGGGTGGGAGAAATATCTCTGTAAATGACATGTATATTTTTTTTTTTTTTTTTTTTTTTTTTTTACACACAATTGTCCATTTACAGAGAGATTTCTCCCACCCAGCATGAGTATGTGTAAAAATACACCCCAAAACACATTATACTACTTCTCCTGAGTACGGCTATACCACATGTGTGACACTTTTTTGCAGCCTAGGTGCCCAACGTCCTATTCACAGGTCATTTTGAGGCATTTGTTTTCTAGACTACTCCTCACGGTTTAGGGCCCCTAAAATGCTTGGGCAGTATAGGAACCCCACAAGTGACCCCATTTTAGAAAGAAGACACCCCAAGGTATTCCGTTAGGTGTATGGCGAGTTCATAGAAGATTTTTAATTTTTGTCACAAGTTAGTGAAAAATGACACTTTGTGAAAAAAAAAATAAACATCAATTTCCGCTAACTTTTGACAAAAATAAAATCTTCTATGAACTCGTCATACACCTAACGGAATACCTTGGGGTGTCTTTTTTTTTTTTTCTAAAATGGGGTCACTTGTGGGATTCCTATGCCACCCTGGCATTTTACGGGCCCAAAACCGTGAGTAGTCTGGAAACCAAAGGTCTCAAAATGACTGTTCAGGGGTATAAGCATCTGCAAATTTTGATGACAGGTTGTCTATGAGGGGGCGAATTTTGTGGAACCGGTCATAAGCAGGGTGGCCTTTTAGATGACAAGTTGTATTGGGCCTGATCTGATGGATAGGAGTGCTAGGGGGGTGACAGGAGGTGATTGATGGGTGTCTCAGGGGGTGGTTAGAGGGGAAAATAGATGCAATCAATGCACTGGGGAGATGATCGGAAGAGGGTCTGAGGGGGATCTGAGGGTTTGGCTGAGTGATCAGGAGCCCACACGGGGCAAATTAGGGCCTGATCTGATGGGTAGGTGTGCTAGGGGGTGACCGGAGGTGATTGATGGGTGTCTCAAGGTGTGATTAGAGGGGGGAATAGATGCAAGCAATGCACTCGCGAGGTGATCAGGGCTGGGGCTGAGGGCGTTCTGAGGGTGTGTGCGGGTGATTGAGTGCCCTAGGGGCAGATAGGGGTCTAATCTGATGGGTAGCAGTGACAGGGGGTGATTGATGGGTAATTAGTGGGTGTTTAGGGTAGAGAACAGATGTAAATGCACTTGGGAGGTGATCTGACGTCGGATCTGCGGGCAATCTATTGGTGTGGGTGGGTGATCAGATTGCCCGCAAGGGGCAGGTTAGGGGGTGATTGATGGGTGGCAGTGACAGGGGTTGATTGATGGGTGATTGACAGGTGATCAGTGGGTTATTACAGGGAAGAACAGATGTAAATAATGCACTGGCGAATTGATAAGGGGGGGTCTGAGGGCAATCTGAGCGTGTAGGCGGGTGATTGGGTGCCCGCAAGGGGCAGATTGGGGTCTGATCTGATGGGTAACAGTGACAGGTGGTGATAGGGGGTGATTGATGGGTAATTAGTGGGTGTTTAGGGTAGAGAACAGATGTAAACAATGCACTTGGGAGGTGATCTGACATCGGATCTGCGGGCGATCTATTGGTGTGGGTGGGTGATCAGATTGGGGGGCAGGTTAGGGGCTGATTGATGGGTGGCAGTGACAGGGGGTGATTGATGGGTGATTGACAGGTGATCAGTGGGTTATTACAGGGGGGATAGAGGCATACAGTACACAGGGGGGGGGGGGGGGGGGTGTCTGGGGAGAATCTGAGGGGTGGGGGGGGTGATCAGGAGGGAGCAGGGGGCAGTTTAGGGCATAAAAAAAGAATAGCGTTTACAGATAGTGACAGGGAGTGATTGATGGGAGAATAGGGGGGTGATTGGGTGCAAACACTGTTCTGGGGGGTGGGCAGGGGGGGGGTCTGAAGGCTGGGGTGGGAGATCAGGGGGGCTGTGGGCAAAAAAAAATTGTGTGGTGTATACTCACTACTGCTTCCTCCTCGCTGGTGGTCTCTGGAACAATGAGACCACGAGGCGAGGAGGAAGCATGTATAAAGCACTTTGTTTACCTAAAAGTGCTTTATACACTTAATTTAGCTGGATTCCGGATTTCCTCCGCCCGCCGGCGCAGCTAATTGGCCGGGGGCTGGAGTCTAAGTCCCCGGCCATCGATCTCCGGCGGAGGATTGCATCACGGATGACGCGATCGCTCCGCCCATGCCCGTACAAGGACCGCCGCCTCTGTGCATGCGGCGGTCCTTACGGGATCCACTTTCCGGCCGCCCCTGTGCAGTGGGCGGTCGTTAAGTGGTTAAATGTGTAAGCTGTAGCCTCCCAGCCCCTTATGGTGCTGTATGCTATCATGAATAATTGTGTTGCTGTAAGATATGAGTAAGGGTGCTCATACATCACTCCATTTTGGAGATCAACCTTTTGATCCGATAATTTAATTTGTGTTTATGAGAATCGGTACCGTAGCATGGCCAATCATCTGATCGATATCTGGCCACAATCGGTCCAAAGGATTGATTGGGGATGATGGAAGATCTTGGTCTCAAGGGCTTGATCGGGTACGCAGTGGTAATAACTTTTGATATTGCGATGGAGTGGCACTAGTACTATACAATCACTCCTAGATTTATTAAACTGGGATAAATGTCGCCTTTTATGAGTCAACACACCACGCTATGTATAATGTGTAGCCTAAGCTTTTTTTTTTTTTTCATCTATCTGCAGTTATTACAACTACAGTTTTCGGTGTCTATAAGTCCTTGAGTACCTTGATAAACATGGCCAACTGCAGATACGTGACCTTCACAGTATGTTAGTCATTAGCTGGTGACGTATCTTTTACCAGGATCATGCACCCTTGAATATATAGATTGAAGTTTTGGCACCTTGCCATGTTTTGGTTTGTTTCTAGAGTAGTAGCTTGCCAGTAAGGCCTGGAACCCACTGAAATCAGCAAACGCGAAACGCTACCGCTAGCGTTTTGTCTGAGCGGTTTGCAAGCGGATTCATGCGCGTTTTCGATCGCGTTTTGCAACATTGTATTTGTTTGCTCAGCGGTTGCGTAGCGTTTTGCGTTTTTATCCTGATTGGTCCTGTGAATTATTTTTCATTTTGTTACAGTGTGTTGAACCGCAAAACGCTAGCAAAACCGCTCAGTTTAGGTTTTGCTGAGCGTTTCCGCTAGCGTTTCAATACTTTACATTGAAGCGCTAACGCTCCCAAAATGCTGCAGGTCCTGCGTTTGCGTTTCTGGGAAACGCAAACGCTCCTGTGGAAGTTGCCCCATCCATTAACATTAGCCCAGCGTTTTGGGAAAGTGCTAGCGTATCGCAGCACTGCCAAAACGCTGCCAAAAGCGCTCCTGTGGGTTCCAGCCCTAAGGGTGTATTTCTTAAAGGAGAACTGTAGAGAGAGGTGTATGGAGGCTGCCATATTTATTTCCATTTAAGCTACACCAGTTACCTGGCTATCCTGCTGATCCTCTGCCTCTAATACTTTCAGTTATAGACCCTGAACAAGCATGCAGCAGATCAGGTTTTTCTGACAATTTTGACAGATATGACAAGATTAGCTGCATGCTTGTTTCTGGTGTGATTCAGCCACTACTTTAGCCAAATAGATCAGAAGGGCTGCCAGGCAACTGGAATTGCTTAAAAGGAAATAAATATGGCAGCCTCCATATACCGCTCACTACAGTTCTCCTTTAATGATTTGAGTTTCTTTTTCCAGGAGACAGTACCTAACTTGGGCTAGGATTTGTCTCCTGGAAAAAAAAATAATTAGTACATATGTTAACCTGTGAACTACACATCTAGAATTTAAATAAACAGCCCGGGGAATTAAAAGGAAGTTGGCAAAATCAGTTTCTGTATACGTCTCATTTAACCCTTTCTAATCCAGTGTCAGACTTGGTCTGACGTTAGATTATTTCCCTCTGGCTCTAATGTTGGACATAGTCCAACAAGAAGAAATATGGCAGCTGCTACAGGTGTCCTACTCTGTTCTAGTCAGGCATGGTATCAGCCCCTGCAGATAAGTGAGCTGATTTGGGCTGCTTGCACCACCACTGGATCAAGTCTGGCACAGCATCAAGCTATTCAGAACCAAGTGTGGGACACCTTGATCTCCTTCGGTACTACGCTGTGCCGCTAAATTACATATGACCCTGGTGCGCATGCTATGTGTGGCAGAGCTACACTGCCTGAGCTCTCCCCCACCCTTCATCCGGTTGCCTCCTCATGCTAGTGCAGATAGGATGTTTATAAAAATCCTTACCCTTCCGCACACATGCCAGAGGGGACGGGTTCACCGCCAAATTTACCGTTGGGGCATCAATCTTTGACAGATTCAATCTCAGTGATCGGATCTGCGTAGGAAAATTGCATAGTATATGGGCACTAGGGATGCATTTCCAACTTAGCGTTTTGAGCTTCTAATGTAACAGAGACTTGTCACCGCTTCTGGCCGCTACCTTCCACATCACTCCGATACTTCCATCTTCAGGCTTTGAAGGAGAAAGTATTGGAATGATGGAACACCATGTGCAGTTCACAGGTTTAAAGCCTCCATTTCATTCGAAAACAACATTGAAAGTGTGGTTGAAAATGACAAAGTTGATAACAGTTAAGGTGTCATGGACACCTTAACTGTTGGCCGGTGGGCTTGGATTGGATCCTGGGATTCCTAAAGGCAAGCTGGAAGAAAGTACTTGTACAGTGTCTCTAAACATATCCAAATTACACTGATAATATCAGTGGAGCTATTTTGATATCACTTCAGCTGTACAGCAGAAATCTACATATGCACTTTAGCAAATGGTCAACCAAAATTATTGTTTTCATTATTTTGAGCCCAGTTCCCTGGACATGTGCAGTACCAACATTCTGCTTGTGTTCCCACCTAGCCACTAGAGATGGGCAATGAGATGCTAATAATTCTGACTGACTGCAAATTGTACGCAGCCTGGCATTGGGTCAGTCAAATACATTTACTGACAGTTTGGTCCAATGCTGAGCTGCATACTATTTTCCTTAAATTTATTTGCATGTTAGGCAGAATTCTGAACACTGTCCAGCTTTAGAGATACTATAAGAAGTCTTCTGGTTCTCACATCATTGTATTTCAGATACTTTTCTCTGAGCTTGGAGATCACCAGTTTTGTGCATAGGTCTGGATTTGGAATCCTGCTTACCTCTTCTTGAACACAAATTAGTGATAGCGCCTCAGTTTCCAGTGCTGGTGCAGTCATTGGTTTGTTAATGGCAAAAAGGGTTGGGTCAGAGAGCCTGCAGTCCTTTTAAGTGTCTGTATGAAGGCTGAAAAAGGAATTCGGATTGCAGGGGGGAGAATTTAAAGGACAACTATAACAAGGATATGAAGGCTGCCATATCTATTTCCTTTTAAACAATACCAGTTGCCTGGCTATCCTGCTGATCCTCAGCCTATCTTACTTTTAGCCATAGACCCTGAACAAGCATGCAGCATCTCAGGTGTTTCTGACATTGTCAGATCTGACAGGATTAGCTGCATACTTGTTTCTGGTGTGATTCAGATGCTACTGCAGCCACATAGACCATCAGAGCTGTCGGGCAACTAGTATTGTGTAGAAGGAAATTAATATGGCAGCCTCTATATCTCTCTCCTTACAGTAGTCCTTTAAATTATAACCTTGCTAAATAACCTGTAAATGTCTACTGAAAGCAGAACTCAAGCCCAAGCTGTTTTCGTTTTTAATAGAGTAAGGAAGTTGGAACATTGGCCACTTTTTTTTTTTCATTTGTCTTTATCCTCATCTGCATAAAATTTACCTCCCTTCATTTTCTCATTGATCCTGCATTCCAGCGGTTCTGGAGGTGTGTTTAGCTTCTAAGGGTACAATGGTTAATTTGCATATATTCAGCAGTGGTGCCTGGGAGACATCTCAAGCTCACTCCAACCTGAATTATCGCAAATTCTTTCTGTTTTAGGAAAGCAAACTTTTGTTTTTCTTAACATCTTAGTAAGGGGGCTTTTAGGACCATTGTAGTCCCTTACACACCCCAATGAGTTCTGGGTCACCATGAGCTTGCTGGTTAGTCTGTGCCTCTCGGATTTACAAGCCCTACTCCATAGTGCCAAATTAATCCATGCCATGCACTGATGAGGATCAAACAATCCGAAACAGCCTGTATGCATGTTGGATTATTATGGCTCTGTACACATTAACAAGCTGACACATCATTGCATTCCAGCGGTTCTGGAGGTGTGTTTAGCTTCTAAGGGTACAATGGTTAATTTGCATATATTCAGCAGTGGTGCCTGGGAGACATCTCGAGCTCACTCTAACCTGAATTATCGCAAATTCTTTCTGTTTTAGGAAAGCAAACTTTTGTTTATCCTGTATCTCTGACAGCAAGTAAAAGTGTTTTCTCAGTGGAGGCAACTGTTAGGCCTGGTGCACACCAAGCGGTTTATGAGGCGATCCGCAAACCGCTGCCGCCTGTGAAAACGCTTGGCTAATGTATTTCAATGGGCTGGTGCACACCAGCGGTTTGCGGTTTTTAGCAAATCGCAAACGTGGGTCCTGCAGCACTTTTGCGGGTTGCAGAAGCGTTTGTCTCAATGTAAAGTATAGGAAAAGCTCAAACCGCTCTGGAAAAACGTTAGATCAGAGCTGTTTTCCAGGCGTTTTTGTTACATTCGCTGTTCAGTAACAGCTTTTACTGTAGCAATATTTGTAATCTGCTACACAAAAACGCTCCAAAAACCGCTAGGCATGTTTAGAAAACGTCTCTAAACATGCCTAGAATCGCTCTGAAATCTGCTCCAAAAACCTCTAGCGTTTTGAGGATCTGCTAGCGATTTTGGTGTGCACTGGGCCTTAGAACCTCAGATTAGAAAGATGGCTTTTTGGTCCTTTGTAGCTCTGTAGCTCCTTACACACTCTTAGGAGTTTTGGATCACCAGGAGCTGGGTAATCTGTAACCTCACACATGGTTAGATATACAGTGCTAAAGTTGTATGTTTTTTCTGTATCCCAATTGGAGAGATTCACTTCTCTCTCTTCATTGTGTGACGTTGTCAGTGAGGTAGGATGTAAGGGAAATTTTATTTTTCCTTCCAGAGATTTAAATGAGTGTAAACATGATTGCAATGGTTACATTTTCCTACTATGCAAAACAGAAAACCTTTGAGTGGATTTGCATTGGAAAGTGGAACACTACCCATACTTCTATTTTTCTTGTAAGGATGAATTTTATAGTTGTCCATATAAACACTTGTGGACGATTATTACTGTATTATTATTTCGAGTACTATTTTGTATTTCTTTAGAGCTGATATCTAATGACCATGAACCATTATAGTAAACTAGTGACTTAGCCTGTTTAAAAAAACAAGCTAGGTCTGTCACTAATACCGGCGCGTACGCCTGCCCCTTCTGGCCCCGTCCTCCTCCGGCTTTATGCAGTGTCTCTGCTTCTGTCCCTGCACATGCGCAGTGCAAAAAAGCACTGACACTGGGACGGACGCAGGGACATTAGGGCTTTATTATATAGGATATCTGAACATGGAGGAATATTAGCCTTCCCTGTTAAGTGCTGCAAAAAAAAAATAGTGCTGATATTTTTTCAGGCCTAAGGAGTTCAGTTTATGAAACCTCGCACTCCCACATTCCAATAGGGTCCACTCCAGGTACCCAAGCTTGCTTCAGCTCAGACTCCACAGCCCTGCATTTTTTGCAGCACTTCACAGAAAACATTAATAACAATTCATCCCTGCCTGCAGTGTAGTCCTTGCCATGGGCATCATTTTAATATCCCTAAAATAGCAGGGCTGTGGAGTCGGAGTCGTGGAGTCGGGCAATTTTGGGTTCCTGGAGTCGGAGTCAGGAAAAAATGCTCCGACTCCTAATGTATTTGTAACTGTAATTAAAATAGAAAATATGATAAAATGTTCTATTTCTCAGATAATAGTCATTAAAAATAATGTATATATACAGTAATAGCTGTGCTTAGTCCACAAAAATGAAATAAACCAATCAAAATTAGTTACTTGTGCTGCTTCAATAAAGCAGTCCCCGTATTTTTAAGGTCAGATATACATATCTGATTGTGACTGTATATATATGATGTGTACACAGGAATCTCTGATATATACTAAATAGCATCTATGCTGTAAGAATAAAGCCTGATGTGTAGCTGTGTCACTAATAGAGATGGTCAACGAGATGGAAATAATTCTGCACTGATGCTGATTTATGCAAATGTATGCACTGTCTTTGCTCATGAAATCAAATAATTTGATATGTTAAAATTTGGTTTGGTGACTACAAATTAAAGGGTACCTGAGACGGATGAAAAGTAAAGTTTTATATATACCTGGGGCGTCCTCCAGCCCCCTTCAGGCTAATCAGTCCCTCACTGTCCTCCACCACCCGGATCTTCTGCTATGAGTCCTGGTAATTCAGCCAGTCAGCGCTGTCCGGCCGCATGCCGTTACCACAGCCAGGAACATTCTGCACCTGCGCAATAGTGCTGCGCAGGTGTAGTATGCTCCTGGCGGTGGAGTGTGTGCATGCGCACTACGCCCGATTGGCTCAAGTACCTGGACTCATAGCAGAAGATCCAGGTGGTGGAGGAGGACAACAAGGGACTGATTATCCTGAAGGCGGCTGGAGGAAGCCCCAGGTATGTATAAAACTTTAATTTCATCTGTCTCAGGTTTACTTTGTTACACAGTAGTACTATACTCTACATATGCACTCCCCACAGAGCTGCAGGGAATCCACTGAGAATGCTGTGCACATTGAACACAGAGGTGTTGTCTGTCACCCATAAACCTTGTTCAGATTGTGCATGAAGAATGTGTAATAGAGGAAGAATCTCCTCATTCCCCTGCAGAGTACCTGCACCTCATTCTTACATGTACCCACACTTACATTGCCTAGGGCCTGATAGATGTTCTTTGTTCCGGTTTGTACCTTTTACAAGTACTCTTACCAAGGACTAGTTTTAGTCTAAAGGGAATAAATATAGTAGTCTACATATCCTTCTCACTTCAGTTGTCTTGTAAACTTCCTAAGTGTTGGCAGTTAAGTGACGAATTTCATGTTACATACTTTTAATCAACAAAATTGTAATATGCAAATTAGAGGAGTCGGAGTCGGTGGATTTTTGGACCGACTCCACAGCCCTGTAAAATAGTTCAATGCCAATTTGGGGGCTGCAGTTAAATTACCAGTTTTAGTTGGGAGAAAATGAGTGGCCAGAGGAAACCCACACAAACACGGGGAGAGCATACAGAGTCCATGCACATGGCTTATATGTAATTTGGTTTTGGATACTATTTCAATTGCATTTGTACAATTGCAGGAATTGTGTAAATAAAGTATAATTTCAAGTACAGGTAGTCCCCGACTTACGAACTACCTGCCGATACGAACGGCATGGATTCTGTGTTTCCACTGGAACAAGTCATAACATTTTTTTTTTTTTTCGAATTGGACTAGTAGTTTTTGAGAAAATTGATTTTGAAAAAAATCAAAGAAAAATGGCTTTTAGGCCTTGTTCACATTATAGGTGTTTTTGTAAAAATGTAAGTGCGGGCAATTTGCAAAATCACCCTGAAACCGCTTGTGCAATGATTCTCTGAGAGAGTTCATATCTGAGCGGTTTGTTTGCGGTGCTTGGGCCATTTTTGATGCGATTTGCCTCAATGGAAGGTATAGGAAAAATGCAAAACGCTCACAAATACATTTTTTTTTTTTTTAATTGGATGTTTTCACTTTCACTAGTGTCCCTTTAATTCAGACTTGGTAACTTAGAAGCCCATTTTTAAAGTACATCTGATGTGACTCTATGTATTGAAAATGTGAGGAATAAATAACTTTTTGCTAAATATCTTACCACTGCTCGCTGCCTTTGGGGTCCCTCCCATTCTTCGGTTTGCTCCATTTTATTATTGGCCAGAAGTGCCTGTTGCCATGTATGGGCACATAGACAGTGGGCATTTGCAAGTTCCAAACCGTGCATGCCTAGTAAAAGGAAGCTCTTCCTTCTGCTGGCATGGGCCGGTTCTGAACCCCTCATGCCCATTGTACACATGCTGCCTATTAGTTTTTCACTTTTTTTTATATTTTATGTTTTTCCTTTTTTATTGTAGGCCACTTTCACATGCTCAGGGTGTGTTGCCTTTAACAGTCGTTAGACAGTTGCAGGATTAAGTGCTGTACAGACATGCTTTTTGACTGTAGTTGTGCCACATGTTATAGGACCGCATGAAATGGTCTGACACACACCACACACACACGCACACACTCCTCTGCTGCCTGGATCCTGCGCAGAGCACTCCCCGGCTGGGCTGTCCTGAATGGCTGAATTACTGGCAATTAGCTGAGGATCCAGGTGGCAGCGGAGGATGACGTGTGACCGATTACCCTGAAGGGGCTGGAGGAAGCCCCAGGTACAGTACAGACACACCTCATTCAAAGAGTTTTCTTTATTTTCATGGCTATGGACACTGAAGGTAACCAAACTATGAATTACCACATGTAGAAGTATAGTACATAACCAAAAAGTGTGAAACAACTGAAAATGTCATATTCCAGTTTCTTCAATGTAGCCACCTTTTGCTTTTATCTCTGCTTTGCACACTCTTGGCATTCTCTTGATGAGCTTCAAGAGGTAGTCACCTGAAATGGTTTTCACTTCACAGGTGTGCCCTGTCAGGTTTAATAAGTGGGATTTCTTGCCTTATAAATGGGGTTGGGACCATCAGTTGCGTTGTGGAGAAGTCAGGTGGATACACAGCTGATAGTCCAACTGAATAGACTGTTAGCTGCTTTTTTGTTGCCATAATACAAATTCTAAGTAAAGACAAACAAACAAGTGGCCATCATTCCTTTAAGAAATGAAGGTCAGTCAGTCTGAAAAATTGGGAAAACTTTTGAAAGTGTCCCCAACTGCAGTCTCAAAAACGATCAAATGCTACAAAGAAACTGGCTCACACGTGGACCGCCCCAGGAAAGGAAGACCAAGAGTCACCTCTGCTGTGGAGGATAAGTTCATCCGAGTCACCAGCCTCAGAAATCGCAGGTTAACAGCAGCTCAGATTAGAGACCCAGGTCATTGCCACACAGTTATAGCAGCAGACACATCTCTAGAACAACTGCTAAGAGGAGACTGTGAGAATCAGGCCTTCATGGTAGAATATCTGCTAGGAAACCACTGCTAAGGACAGGCAGCAAGCAGAAGAGACTTGTTTGGGCTAAAGAACACAAGGAATGGACATTAGACCAGTGGAAATATGTGCTTTGGTCTGATTAGTCCAAATTTGAGATTTTTGGTTCCAACTACCATGTCTTTGTGCGGCGCATAAAAGGTGAACGGATGGTATCTACATGCCTGGTTCCCACCATGAAGCATGGAGGAGGAGGTGTGATGGTGTGGGGGTGCTTTGCTGGTGACGCTGTTGGGGATTTATTCAAAATTGAAGGCATATTGAACCAGCATGGCTTCCACAGCATCTTGCAGCGGCATGCTATTCCATACGGTTTGCGTTTAGTTGGACAATCATTTATTTTTCAACAGGACAATGACCCCAAACACACGTCCAGGCTGTGTAAGGGCTATTTGATTAGGAAGGAGAGTGATGGGGTGCTGCGCCAGATGACCTGGCCTCCAGTTACCAGACCTGAACCCAATCGAGATGGTTTGGGGTGAGCTGGACCGCAGAGTGAAGGCAAAAGGGCCAACAAGTGCTAAGCATCTCTGGGAACTTCTTCAAGACTGTTGGAAGACCATTTCAGGTGACTACCTCTTCAAACTCATCAAGAGAATGCCAAGAGTGTGCAAAGCCGTAATCAAAGCAAAAGGTGGCTACTTTGAAGAACCTAGAATATGACAATATTTTCAGTTGCTTCACACTTTTTGGTTATGTACTATACTTCCACATGTGTTCATTCATAGTTTGGATGCCTTCAGTGTGAATCTACAATGTTCATAGTCATGAAAATAAAGAAAACTCTTTGAATGAGAAGGTGTGTCCAAACCTTTGGTCTGTACTGTATGTATAACTTATTTTTCTTTATCTCGGGTACACAATCGTTTACGAACGATTCTTCATCTGAACGATTGGAAATGATCGTTTGGGGCCACTAATGGACAACATCAGATAAATTAAATCCTTGGTTAGATTTTTTTTTTTTGTCCAATAGTGGTCCCAAATGATCAATTCCCCACGTTCTTACTACTAATTGTTTGTAAATGATTATAAAAATTGTATCGTTAGTGGCCACCTTTAGACGGGGCATATGTATACTAGATGTAGTCAACAATTGACTAAATGTAGTTAACGATGAATCTGCGTAGCTGGTTTATACTTAGCACAAATGTCTTGGCTTTTTTTTTTCTCTGCAGTACCTCCATTAGGACAGAAAAACTCCGGCTTCGAGCTGGATCCACACGGTTTCTCCAGGTGACCTTCAACCTCCATCACTGCCACCCTCTGATGGTTTCCTGAGTCCACCTAGTTTGGCGCAGTGCTTCTTTGGGAACAATGGTGAAGTACTTTCTAGGCATGAATGAGCTGAAGAGCTCATGGGACCAAGTGTTCACTGCTTTTTGGCAGCGCTATCCGAATCCACACAGGTAAGCAAAGCTATAAAACACATAAGCCTCAGGTTTCCTGCATTCCTTATACTGTTGACTATTGTCAGCAAGCTGCAGGTGTTGTATGAAAAAGGGAAGTTGTCATGTCTTTATTTGTTTGGCTTTAACCCTGCTGGAAAAAAAACTTTTTTGCCACATTTTCTTTTGTTCAGTTGTATAGATTATGTGCAGTACTGGAATTCTGAATGCAGAAATAATGTAGCAAGCAGTGCACATGTAGTCCTTTTAAACAGCACCACACAATTGTAGTATTCAAAAAGTACAATATTTATTAGTATCAATTTGTAATAAATCACTATAGAACAATGGTTTAAAAACAATTAAAATCGGTCATGCTGCCAATCATAATCACAATAAAGATGCATATTCACAATAAGTATATATATATATTAAATTAATACGCGCCTAATATTCAACTGTATACCTGAATTTAATCAGAAAAAACACACTATGGAGTGCTCAATACAGAGCTACTCCAAGTGATAGAACCCGGGTTCAGTATCGGGGTTACCGCTCTGTGCTGCGGATTTCCAGCCCGAGCCTGACCGCTACCGTTAAGGAGGTTAAGAAAAGGCTGTCAAAGCTGTGTGTTAAATTTAATAACTTTGAAGGTTGCTATTCAGTGCACATAAGAGTTGCATTGTTTTGTCTGTTGAATAACTGTTTATACTGTGCCATATAGTTTATACCGTGTTTTGTTATAACTCTTCTTACTTTTTGGCATACAGCAAACATGTCCTGACTGAAGACATTCTTTACCGTGAGGTAACTGATGACCACAAGCTGCTAACCAGAAGACTTTTAACAAAGACCAACCGCCTGCCACGGTGGGCAGAGCGCTTCTTCCCAGCAAATGTGGCCCATGCTGTGTACATTTTAGAAGACTCAGTCATTGATATTCACAGGAAAACCATGACAACCTATACCTGGAACATAAATCACAGTATGGTCATGGTAAGCAAGAGCTTATGCTATGCTGAATGTAAAGTGTAAGCTTGCAGATTGGAGGTCTTCAAGGTTGTTAAAGTGGATCCGAGGTGTACTTTTACTCATTGCATAATTGTGTTTATTTCCTATGGTTTATAGGGCATTCCTCAAGCCAAATACTTTTTTGGTTTTGTTTTAATACTCTAATTCCCTATAAAATAAAAAAAACCATGCCCACAGGTTTTCAGAGAGCCTTGGCAGTAGCAAGGGCTCATGGGAGCTCAGTCTGGGCAGGAGGAAGAGGTGTTACTAGCCATTGATTTCAGAGGCGGAGGGGGGGATTAGGTTTTTTTCACAGTCTTAGTGATCAAGATACAGATAAGCCTGCCACTGTGTAATGTTTACAAACAACATGGCTGCTGTCGTATCACAGGAAGAAATAATAATTTTCTATTTAAGCTGTTTGCAGCCAGATTTGCTGTGTAAACTATCTAAACTTTAGATAAGCTATATAGACAAGTTACTTGTTATAGTTAGTTTTTCAACTTGGATCCGCTTTAAAGCAGCAGCATTAATATGGCCAGGAGGACTGGCTACCATTTGAAGAAAATACAGGATTTCAGTGTAGATTTCTAGTCTGCAACCTTTATATAACCAACATTGGCTTCCCTAAAGTGATCTTCTGTCCTCTGGTGAAAAATCACTAATTAGGCCTCATTCACATTAGGCAATTCGTATGGCCGTGTTCGGGACACAAGCACACCTGCTCACACGCCATCTGCGTTGCTGATCCCATTCATGACAAGACAAGACAAGACAAATAACATTTATATCACGCTTTTCTCCTGGCGGACTCAAAGCGCCAGAGCAGCAGCCACTAGGGCGCGCTCTATAGGCAGTAGCAGTGTTAGGGAGACTTGCCTAAGGTCTCCTACTGAATAGGTGCTGGCTTACTGAACAGACAGAGCCGGGGTTCGAACCCTGGTCTCCTGCGTCAGAGGCAGAGCCCTTAACCATTACACCATCCAGCCACGCTCACTACAGTAAATGGGAGCAGCGATGCGCTTTTCCAAAAATGCATGCAGCAGTGCTGTAGCGAAGTTCATAGTCTGGACGTCAGAAGTGCTGTCTATGCACTTTTAATGTTCTTGCTGATCACACACCACACACTCTGTCGAAATTTGCACGGCAGTGCGCATAGTGTGAACGAGGCCTTACTAGCCTTCTCATATTGTAGCAAGAAAAGTTATATGAAGTCAGTGTTCTCCCCTGAATTTTTTTTCAGGCGGGTGGCATGAAAAAGTAGCTGGGTGGAGAAGTAAGGGCCCTTTTTCCACTAGAAAGCGTGATCGCAATCGCGCTACCATCACGCTACCTACAATTCCCACTACCTGTGATTGCACGGTATAGCTGCTGGTAACAGAGCACCATCGCATGACTGTTGCGATTCGGAATAAACTATGCAAGCCAGTGGGAAATGGGCACTGCGATTTACAAGTTATCGCGCTGCTCGTGGGGGGTAGATTTACTTAGCTTGGGCTTGTTCCAGCAATCAGGTCCCTTGCTGTAGTTCCAATCTACTCCAGTTTGTTGCTGTCCCCGTGAAAGATCCCTGACTTTGGTCACGGATACGTCTGCTCCTCTCTGTCATGCTCCAGAGGCCAGGATGATTCTGTGCTTGTGCAGTTCACACATACATAATCGCAAAATGCTCCAGACTACAGGAGCATGAGCGAGAGAGGTGCATAGATGAGACTTTGCTTGCACAGTAGCCTGCAACCAACTGAGGCTGGGAATCTTCTGGAGGGTAGCGCGAACACAGAAGGGACCAGATACAGACTGCTAGGGGCTGGAAGAAGTCCCAGCTAAGTAAATCTAATCTCTCTCACTCAGTCACACACTCTCTCCCCCCCCCCCCCCCCCCCTCTCTAATAGGTATTCTTATGAGACTGACAGTTTTAGTGAACAATGAAAAATTTGGCACTTTGATATTCTTGACTCTTTCTTTGCCTGGATACACACTTTTACACACTTCTGCCCATTAAGGTGCCACGTTCCTTTAGTGACCTCTTTGAATTGCTGAGTGATTTATACTGTGCTCTGTGTACTACTACTTTGCCGTTTCTGGAATTTAATTACCTGGGTGCCTATTAAAGCTGAAAGTGTTAATTAGAGGTCCTCTGCAGTAAGGGGCGTGCTGGAGTGACTTGTAAGTGACTGAGCTGTCCCTGTGTCACTTTCCCCTGCCGTGCGTTCTTCTGCTCTGCGTGTGAAGCAAGGATGATCTCTCCTCCCTGGTGTGACAGCTGCTACTGGCTGGACGGAGTTGTGAGGGGCGGGGAGCACTCGGCTGCCTCTCGTTATTACTGGCTGGAGGGAGGCAACAAAGAGTAAACATGTTGACTGTCTAAATGGAGAGAGGGAAGGAGAGAAAGCCTTCACCCACCCTGGAACTACAGTGTTCTCCCCAGAATTTATTTCCAGCCGGGTGGCATGAAAAAGTAGCCGGGTGGGGCGAAATGAGAGAATGCAGGGCCGGTGCTTCTGTGATCAACTCTGTTTACAGAATAAGAGGAGGTGAGCCGATGACAGCCGGGTGCTCAGAAAAACTAGCCGGGTGCAGCACCCGGCTAAAAGAGCCTGGGGAGAACACTGAACTAATAGCAGTGTGCGTGCATGTATAATGAAACGGCGTAATCTGGTCTATAGTGGACGGACACCTGACTCATACTACATGGCCGGCTAATCTTACCCGGGCGGCGCGCCCTGCTAATATGCTCTGGGGAGAACACTGAAGTAAACCTGGGTCCTCCTGTGCCAGTTGATAATTTACACATCCCCGCATGATCGTTGCTTAAAGTGAACATCCGGACTAAAAATCGACTCAGCAGCACTGAAAAGGCTTTGTGTTTCTTTAACAGTTTCACAGCATCCGAACTTTGTTTCTCTTATACAAACCTCATTTTTAGCTGCACAGAAGAAAACTGCCCGGGCTTTTTTCCCCTGATGCTGTGCAAAGCATGATGGGATTTCTGATTTTGTTGTTCTCTTGCTGCTGTTTTGGTGCAATTTTTTTTTTTTTTTTTTTTTTTTTTTACATATTGAATTTGACATTTGAAGCCTATCGCATGCAGCTGGGAGGGGTTATCAGGACACAGGATAGTTGGAACTGTGTCTCCTGCTCATTGTCACCTCCTTTCAACCAAAAAGATGGCTGCCCCCATGACAAAGATGGCAGCCCCCATGAATCACAAACATTTGCCTGTTCTTTTAAAACAGGGTGGGTAAGAGATTATATTACCTATCTATTCTAATTAACATAACTAATGTAACTTGATGACAGTATGTTTGTTTAGGCCGAAGTTCCCCTTTAACAGCCTTTCATAATTCTGTTATGTGCTTTAGAGGGCACTCTGCAGCAGAACTCCCTTCTGACACTTAGCAAGTCCAATCATTATGAGTGGTGCATTGATAGAATTAGAAATGGTGGCCTGTGTTTAGTCCGTCAGATTTGTGTGTGCAGGCTAGCCCTGTATGTGGAAGTATGGATAGTGATGAAGATCTTTGTTGTATAGCACATGAACCATGAATGCAGGCTACCAGAGACATACTAGTGGCTACCATTTGATGGGTCGTGTGCTCGGAGAAATAATTTAATCTGCATTTCCCATAAGGTAAAATTGTTTTATGCAGTCCTTGCTGGTCAGCAGAGAGTGGGAAGGAATAGAGATGGCCAATGAGATGCTAATAATTCTTACTTTGTATGCCGATACATGCAAGTTAAATGCAGTCAGGAATTGAGCAAATGAAACGCACTTCACTGCTGATTTGTGACTGGCCCCTGATTGTGTGATTTGGCAAAGTAGTGGATTTCTGAAGGAGACTTGAACGACAGCATAGTCATCCGAATAAGAAAAACAAAAAGTTGGACCATACCAGGGCTGTGGAGTCGGAGCAATTTTGGATACCTGGAGACTGAGTCAGTGCTTTCGGTAAACGTCGGAGTCAGATGGTGGTTTTTTACCAAATCCATAGCCTTTGTAAAACTTAGACTCAAGGTGGGTACACACAGATCTCATACACCTAACGGACAATTATCTGCAGATCAGATCCACCAAGATGAATCTTTGGATCTGCAGATGATTGTCTGATCTGCAGATGAATTTCCGTTAAACAAGGTGTGTATGAGATCTGCAGATAGACTATGAATGCATTTTGCAGGAACGGATCTTTTGCAGATACTGATCTTTTGAATGTGTACAGCATCTTTGTGTGAAGCATCTTGCAAAGATTTCTGTCTGATGGGGAGTTCAGCTCCATAGAATAGACTGTGTAGGTATGGCTCTCATACCTACATGAAAGGGGGTAAAATTGGTCTGTGGTCTTTCATTTTCCAAAGACTTTTTTTATCTGATGTGTGTACCCACCTTAAGGAGTCGGATGATTTTTGTACTGACTCCACAGCCCTGGACCATAATTGACTAGGGATGGTTAATGAGATGCAAATGGATAATTCAGGATTATGCAATGGAGCTTGACAATTGACCAATCAAATCCCACCTTGGCTTCAGTTGGTGTTTTTTCAACTTGCATAAATTTGCATGCAAAATATACATACTAATGTATCCAACTCATTCAGGGCTGTGGAGTTGGTACAAAAATCCTCCAAATCCGACTCAAGGTACCTAAAATTGCTCCAACTCGGACTCCACAGCCCAGAACACATTGACTATCCCTTGTCCTGACTAGTTCAGTACTACTTTACAAGTCTAGAGCTTGGTTCACTCACAAAAAGATGTCCTGTCCTGCCAGTTTTTGACAGTTGGCATCAGTTTTTTGTTTCTATGGGTGTGCATTTCCAGTCCAGTCAGGTAAAACTGATAGAAAACAGACATGATTGGACCAGAAATGTACAGATTTATGTGTGTACATAGCTTAAAGTGAACCGAGCACCTTTTTTATCACTCAGGACATTTCTATAGCACATGAAAAATGCATGCCGACAACCTGTTTCATTATTAAAATAAACTTTCATTCTAACTTGTATTTTACATTCAAAGTACTTTTATTAGCCTGTTTCAGCAGGCCTGCCCGACCGTGCCCATCCACAAAGCTTTCAGGAACCTAATTGTTTTATTGAGCTAATTGCCAATAGGTAAACAATGCCTTTCCATCAACAAAGGGGGTGAGTAATTAGGACTGTTTCTTCAAAGACACTGTGTGTCAATGTGTCAAGATAGCATCTCTGACTTCTGTAAATAAGGAAGGGGAGGGGGGGGAACATGGCCACTTCTATGCCAGGAGAGATTCCAGTGAAAGAGAATGTGCTCAGTTCCCTTTAAGGCTTGGTTCACATGCCCAAGAACCTAACATGAATTCAGCAGCTGCACAATGTCTGTTAGAGATCCGGCTTGTGTCCCCAACACCCTATCGCAGGGGTCCCCAAACGTTTTCGATTGAGGGCCGGGTCAATATACTTCCGACTGCTGGGGGGCCGGAGTATACATACAATGATGTAGAAGTCTTTGCGGGCCAGACAGCGAAGCATACCCAGGTGACAACCTGCAGTGGACAGCACTGGCACCTGATGTGGAATTTGATTGGAAACCAGCGAATTACTGCTTTCTGGCTTCCATGTGGATGGGTGGTGCCAGCACTGCTATTCTATATGCGGACCACCAACATTTAAAGATGTAGCTGTCCACATCTATAAGCTACTCCGTGACTCGCTCTCTCTGCATCTGCATAACAAAAGACTCATCACTAGCTTGGATGCTAGTGATGCATCTGCACTAACGCTCAAGGGGTCTTGTACTGATCCCTGCTGCATGACAAAAGTGCCCTCTTGCGTATGAGGTTTTGCTTCCCATCCCCACACAGCGTCATATTTTTGTATGAATGGAGAGGCCTGATGTTCTGCTTCCAGAACTGCTAACCTATTGTCTCCTTATCTAGTCTTGGCTGCTATAGACATTGTAATGCACCACTAAACTAACCAAGTGGCAGTTAGACTACAGGAAGTGGCACCGGAGATGCAACATGTCACATGCTTTGGTCTTGGCTGTGGAGGGAAGAGCATGCTGTGGAATAGTTGTTATAACCATAGGTCTCGGGGATAGACAAGACCACGTTATCCATGCATGTTTCTGCAGCTTAACAGGCAGTCAGTGCTGTGTAACAGTAAGGCCCTGTCCCCTCAGTCAGTCGGTCAGATCCATATATCTATGCATGGGAATTCTGAAAAGGTATAAAGTTTTTTTTGGCCTTCAGGGTAGGAGCACACTAGGCAGACTCGCATATGCATTTTCCACTATGTGCTATGGGGAAAACTCATGCGATTATGCCGAGTGTGTTCCTTCGCTCAGTAGGATTTTCAGCATCATGCTTAAACGGTTCTTTCTGTCTCTTTCGTTTACAGTCTGTGGAGGAACGCTGCACATACTGTGAAAACCCAGAAAACAAAAGCTGGACCGAAATTAAAAGAGAGGCTTGGGTGTCTTCAAGAGTGTTTGGTTTTAGCAGACCCATACAGGTGAGATGCTGTGTGTGTCTGCTTATTGTCTTTCATTTGTAATGACCTTTTTTGTAATGCTTAATCTGCTTTCATTTAACTGATTAGCTGAGGCTAAAATGGTAGGTTGGCATATTCCACATAACATACCTGAAAAGCTAGGCATGCTGAGCGTGTTTGGAAACTGAGCCTATGAATAAGCAGTCTTCATGTGCTTAAAGTGATCACACATTCCAAGTGTATTTGTAAGTTTTTCCTAAAAGCAACTGATGAGCACATTGCATTACACTTCCCATTTCATGTGCATACCAGTAATGGCCAAATTCATGCCAGACTTGTAATAAGGGCCACTGCCAAAGAGCAGCTGAGACAAAACTAACAGAAGGATAAGTCATGAGACCAGAGTGCTTTCATTAGAGCAGAACAGTAACATTCACTTTGCTGCATTCCTTCTCCATGGTGGTTTTATGTAAATAAAAGCCAGTTCCTGAAAAAGAAAAAAAAAATAGTGACTGCTTTATAAAGACAGGTGCACAGAAAACTAGGGGAGCTGTTGATCAAAGAATTCCGATTTCAGCTGGTGCTTCAGATTGGTTGATGTGGGTTTATTTGCACCTGTCTTGATAAATGACCCCCAAGAATGGGAAAGCATCTGAGGGATCTGTTTTTGCAATCATAACCTATAACTTTGATAAGCATTTGACAAGTAATTCCAAATACCAGTACTTCATAAAATTGCAGTAGTATCCTGGGGTCAACTGAAATGGCATTAAAAAAAACCACATAAACCTCTTCACACAAACTGGACATATATGCACTTCTAGTTTGTGCCTGTGTGTGGCAGATAGGACGTACATGCACAACCTGTCATTTTGCAGCAGATGCGCACGCTCGGCGTTCGCTACTGGCGGGCACAAAAGCGGGGGGGGGGGGGATTGTTGAAAATTGAAGTGCTGAAAATAAATGAACGTGCCTCAAATCACAAGGCAAGTTCATTCATAAACGTGAAAGTAAAAACCAGATTTAAAAAAAAAATAAAAAAATTATTGAACACTTCCTGGTAACTTCCAGGAGAGTGTCTAGCGCCATATAGAGGCCAAAAAGCATAAAAAAAATTAAAACCTTACAGGGACTGAGCGGTGCAGAAACTATGGAAAGATGCATACCATTTTGAAGCTCTCTTTCCAACGATATATAAACCGCCGCCCTACGCCTTTTTTAGTTTTCGCGATCGAAATCGCGACCTCCGCAGTTTTGTTCGCAAAAATATCAAACTAAAAGGCGTAGGGTGGCGGTTTATGTGTCGTTAGAAAGAGGAGAAAGAGAGCTTCAAAATGGTATGCATCTTTCCATAGTTACTTGTATTACACAGGACGACTTTTCCCCAAAGTCGGCAGCTGAATGGAGCTGGGGAAAAGTCGTCCTGTGTAATACAAGTAACTATGGAAAGATGCATACCATTTTGAAGCTCTCTTTCTCCTCTTTCCAATGACACATAAACCGCCGCCCTACGCCTTTTAGGTTTCGTTATTTCCGCGATCGAATTTGCATTTGCCGGCAAGAGGAGAAAGAGAGCTTCAAAATGGTATGCATCTTTCTCTAGCCGTCATACGGGACACTGGAGATGAGGCTCCGCCCATCCAATCAGTGGAAACCACCTGAAAGAGTAAAAAGAGTATTAATAGCCCCCACCCTCCCCTGGCTCCTCAGTTTAATTTGGTTTCCGTCCCGGAAACACCGAAGAGGAGTAGCTCCCTTAGTTTTTATTATTTTTTAGCTTCACTAGGTGGTGAGGCCAAGAGAAGACCGGGTGTTGGGTGATCGTTGTGAACGCTAAGTGGCGTCTCTTTATGCACCCGGTTTTCTGCCGAACGCGGTGTTCGGATGTCGATCCCTCTGCCCTCCGTATGCATTTGTGCGGGCAAGGATCGTGGGACTCTCCCCCAGCTGCTTGGCATCCTCTTGGCAGCACTGCGCATGCAGGAAATCCCTGGGCCACAAGCGATGGTTGGGAAGCTGGCGCTGGTGGGGGAGTCTAATATAGGAGAACTAGGCAGCATAAGAAATGGAACTGCTCCTGTTGTTCTCCCCCATGCTGGAAAGATGGGATCACAGACAAGAGGCTTCCCAGCCTGTTCCAGCAGCAGAGGTGACTGCATTGACCATACTGGAGAGATGGGATCACAGGCAAGAGGCTTCCCAGTCTGTCCAGCAGCAGAGGTAAGTGCATTAACCATACTGGAGAGATGGGATCACAGGCAAGAGGCTTCCCAGTCTTTTCCAGCAGCAGAGGTGAGTGCATTAACCATGCTGGAGAGATGGGATCACAGGCAAGAGGCTTCCCAGTCTGTTCCAGCAGCAGAGGTGAGTGCATTGACCATGCTGGAGAGATGGGATAACAGGCATGAGGCTTCCTTGTCTGTTCCAGCAGATGAGGTGTGTGCACTGATAGTGTTTTTTTGCAGGGATATACACTCATATTATGCAGTTTAGAGTGTGATTTCACCTGTGTTTTATCCTTTCCCGCTATCTATATCATAGCAAGCTGAAAGTAAAAGCGGGGGAGGTATAGGATAATGTTTGGAGAAGCCAAAAACGAAAATTTGCTATTGCAACATTAAGCTTCCCCAGTATTATAACGAGATGAGTAAGGAAAGCCCTGAGCAGTTTTAAGGAATCATTTGTTTCCTATGCTAGATGCAGAAACTAACATTTTACAGGGATGTGCACTCATATTTTTAGTATTAGAGAGTGATTTTCCCTGTATATATTTTTTTCTTTTCTCCTATCCTCTGTGTCCATGTGATCTAGCTGTGAATGTTAAGCAGCAGGTGGGGCAGCAATTGGCTTCCCCAATATTAGAACATGATGATTTGTCAAACCTGCACTGAAGCGATGGTGATTGACAATTAAGGAGTAATGGAAACTTTCAAGAAATGAATCTCTGGTTAGTTTTCAGGGAGTCCCTTGTTTCGAATTTTACTTAGATTCTGTTGCGATTACGACTTTCAGTCGGTTTCGATTATAACTGTCAGTACGTTATGACTTTCAGTATGTTGCGATTATGACTTTTAGTATGTTGTGATTATGATTTTTAGTATGTTTCGATTATGACTACGAGTCTTTCGATTATGACTTCGAGTCTTTCGATTATGACTTCGAGTCTTTCGACTATGACTTCGAGTCTTTCGACTATGACTTCGAGTCTTTCGATTATGACTTCGAGTCTTTCGATTATGACTTTGAGTCTTTCGATTATGACTTTGAGTCTTTCGATTATGACTTTGAGTCTTTCGATTATGACTTTGAGTCTTTCGATTATGACTGAGTCTTTCGATTATGACTTTGAGTCTTTCGATTATGACTTTGAGTCTTTCGATTATGACTTTGAGTCTTTCGATTATGACTTTGAGTCTTTCGATTATGACTTTGAGTCTTTCGATTATGACTTTGAGTCTTTCGATTATGACTTTCAGTCTTTCGATTTTGACTTTCAGTCTTTCGAGGATGACTTTCTATCGGTTTTGACTTCGTCTGGTTTGATTTTAACTTTGAGCCTCTTTCGAATTGGTCTGCAAACCTGTTTCGAATTGGTCTGATATACAGGCCGGCACTTTATCTATGCTGGCTGTGGAGATTGAAAATCTTGTAGAGAGGGAGAGCAGAGTTGACAATCCTGCTCTGAGGGCCAGTGCGGTTGTGTGGCAGAACTGTTCTGCATGGGAATTTACTGCCCATAAGGTTCTGAGGACCTATGCATAGTACGGTGTTGTTTTGGCAGAGTAGTGCTCCAGGGTTGTGGCCCTCCCTAGTTATGTCTTTTCAGACTACTTGTTTATCATCTCCAGTGTCCCGTATGACGGCTAGAGAATATTACAGTTAGACTTACCGGTAACTGTATTTCTAGACGTCATACGGGACACCAACCCACCTCTATTCCTGTCGCACTCTCTTACGGCTATTGCATTGGGGGTTTATGGGTTACACTTCTTTTGAGGTGTCTTATTTCCTCTCCTCTTCTCTGTGTTTTAGTTGGAAGTTACTTGCATTACACTGAGGAGCCAGGGGAGGGTGGGGGCTATTAATACTCTTTTTACTCTTTCAGGTGGTTTCCACTGATTGGATGGGCGGAGCCTCATCTCCAGTGTCCCGTATGACGTCTAGAAATACAGTTACCAGTAAGTCTAACTGTAATATTCCATAGTTACTGCACTGCTTGGAGTCCCTTTAACAAAATCCCCACCCCAAACTTACCAAACATAAACACTTAAAAGTGACAATAAAAAAGTGTACCTTAGGGTCTGTGCTTTTTTTTTTTTTTAATATATATGTAAAGAGGGGTATATTACTGTTATTTTAACTATGGACTTGTGTTTTTTGTTTTGTTTTTTTTGTACCCATCAATTACAAGACAGAAGAAATACACCTTTATTTCCAAATAGACTGTCATTGTACTAGGTACATAATTTAAACGTAATAACCGAGACAGATGTGCAAATGCGTGGGTTTTATTTACAGTAGCATTGTTTATTTTAAAGACTCTGTATCGAAAAAAGTTCCCCTGGGGGTACTCATCTTGGTAGGGGGGAGCCTTTGGATCCTATTGAGGCTTCCCCGTCCTCCTGTGTCCCACGGCGGTGTCGCTGCAGCCCACGGAGCACACAGCCGACAATTTGTCAGGCTGTGCAATATTTACCTTGGGCGCTGTTGTGGCTCTCTGCTCGGAAATAGCCGATCTCTGTCGGGTCCGCTCTACTACACAGGCGCAGGAGACTTGCACCTGCACAGTAGAGCGGACCGACAGCGATCGGCTATTCCTGCCTATCTCCGAGCGGAGAGCCGATACTGCGGCTGTGCTGTAGCCGGGAAGGTAAATATTTACATCCCGCTGTTTGGGGAGCTTTATCGCTGCCGCCGTGGGACACAGGACGACGGGGGAAGCCTCGATGGGATCCGGAGGCTTGCCCCACCCGAGGTGAGTACTCCCCAAGGGAACTTTTTTTTTTTTTTTAGTTACAGGTTTTCTTTAAAACTATACGGGGGGGCATTGGAGAAAGTGTATTTTTCCCTATGAAATGCATAGAAAATAATCGCTCAAAATAACCATTGCCCAGAAAAAAGCCTAATTTGTGTTTGTTTTTTTTTGTTTTTTCCAATTCCCGGCGCTTGGGTGGGTGATTTGTGTTTGTGATTAGCGGTTTCCGCCGCATTTTTCCCAAGCGTTTTGGTAATTTACTCCCTGACGCAAGTCATGAAGTGAACTCTTTGATCTGGAGAAGTATGAATACAATGTATTTATTCTTTAAAAACGTGAACGCAATTGCTCCACAAAGCGGTATTGTGAGCGTTTTTTTTCCTATACCTTCCATTGAGGCGAAATCGCCTCAAAAATGGCTCAAGCACCGCTTTACAAAGCGGAACGCAAACGTGTCGCTCATATGTGAACTATCTCATACAGAATCGTTGAGTAAACGCTTTCAGGGTGATTTTGAAAAATCGCCCGTGCTTAAAAAAATAACGAAAGGCCTGCAGTGTTAACAAGCCCTAATAGTCCAAGTTTCAGATTTCTTACCACACACCGGTGACCACTAGTAGGCACTTTTATTCCACTGACAAGTATCCCTTTAAGAATGATAATCAGAAGTCAAAATTTAAAAAATGATTTTTACTCACCTGGGGCATCCCTCAGCCCCCTGAAGCTGTATGGTGCCCTCGCAGCCTCGCTCCGATCCTCTTGTCCCCGCCGGCGGCTACTTCCAATTTCGGCGACAGCCGCCGACAGGCTGGGAACGCGAGTGATTCTCCGCGTTCCCAGCTGCTATATCACCCTCTATGCTGCTATAGCGTATATGTTATACGCTATAGCAGCATAGAGGGTGATATATAGCGGCTGGGAACGCGGAGAATCACTCGCGTTCCCAGCCTGTCAGCGGCTGTCGACGAACCCGGAAGTAGCCGCCGGCGGGGACAGGAGGATCTGAGTGAGGCTGCGACTGCGAGGGCACCATGCAGCTTCAGGGGGCTGAGGGATGCCCCAGGTGAGTAAAAGTCATTTTTTTAAATTTTGACTTAAAGGGACTCCTAGCAGTGCAAAAACTATGGAAAGATGCATATCATTTTAAAGCTCCCTTTCTACTCTTTCCAATGATATATAAATCGCTGCCCTACGCCTTTCAGTTTTCGCTATTTTCGCGATTGAAATTGCCGCGGCTGCGATTTCGATCTCAAAAATAGAGGAAACTAAAAGGCGTAGGGCGACGATTTAAATATCATTGGAAAGAGGAGAAAGAGAGCTTTAAAATGATATGCATCTTTCCATAGTTTTTTGCACTGCTCGGAGTCCCTTTAAGTATCCCTTTAAAGTGGAACTGAACTCAGAATCTGAAAAAAGAGCATTGAAATGCATGTTAGAAATTGCAGGCAAAAACAGTACAATAAATGTACCAAAATATGTAAATAAAGCTATAATATGTAATAAATCCCTAAACTCCACCCCCTTGTGACATCAGCTGCCGCGGCAAGTCTCTTGGTATCTGCCCGGCAAGTTTGCAAAGATACCTGGGAAGAATCCTCCCTGCAAGTCAATATCTCGGGAGAGTTCCTGCTGCCTCACTGAGTCATCAGGAGGCGCCTTGTGACAGCAAGCAGAGCACGGACACTGAGAGGCTAGATAAGACAGGATAGAAGTGCAGTGGAGAGGAGGGAGAGAGCCTTGTAAGAAGTTGGAGGGACTTGAAGGGAGAAAGGCACAGCAGAGGGAGGCGAACTGACAGCTGGGGAGGCTAGATTAGCAAGATGTCCAGACGAGTGGAGAGGAGGGACATAGACACTGGAGGAAGCAGGAGAGAGAGAGAGAGAGAGAGAGAGAGAGAGAGCGAGAGAGAGCGCCTGTACCCCGGCACAAGAGCAGAGCAGATTTTTGCAGAGACAAGGCAGAAGAGTAGTGGAGGGACAGTGGAAAACACAAAACCCAGCAGATGCTGCATATGCTTGGGAGCTAAAGATTTCCCTCCCCCTGCACAGTACAGAGACCAGCAGAGATAGAAAGTCTGTGGGGTTTGTGGGCAAAAATCTGTCTGGTCTCTCCTTTGTGTTATGACTGCATGTGTAGATAAGGTGTTATACAAGTTGAAAAGTTTTTGACAGTCCCTAGACTCCAGGAGGGCTGCTTTCTGACTTATGTGAGAGACTGACAGGGACAGGAGTCAAATTACAGCCAAGTAGCCCCTGTGTGATGTGGGACTGCAATTCTGATAAGCTCTCTGCTCCTTCTCAGTCTCTCTCCACTCCTACTCTCTCTGGGCTAGTGTACGCCATAATCACAATAGCAAACGCTAGCAATTTGTGAGTGTGATTTTGTGAAGGGTTTTTTAGAGTGAATTTTGAATGAATTGCTCCAAAAAATGCTTCATGCAGTGTGTTAGCGATTTTTGAAAAAAATCACAATGCTGCTGTGAGAACACCCTCATAGGGTAACATTAGCCAATCTCTTTTCAAATCACTGTCGATGCACTTTTCAAATCGCTGTCGAGCAGGTGTGCAGAGCTGGGAACTCAGGAGCACAGAAATCTCACCACCAAAGCCCCTGAGAGATAGGAGAATCCAGGAGGGGGGCCACCGGCAATAGCTGCAGCAGGTGAGCAGAGCTGGGAACTCAGGAGCACAGAGATCTTACCACCAAAGCCCCTGAGAGATAGAAGAATCCAGCAGGGGAGGGGAGCCACTGGTAATGGGTGCAGCAGGTGTGCAGAGCTAGGAACTCAGGAGCACAGAGATCTCACCACCAAAGCCCCTGAGAGATAGGAGAATCCAGGAGGGGGGCCACCGGCAATAGCTGCAGCAGGTGTGCAGAGCTGGTAACTCAGGAGCACAGAAATCTCACCACCAAAGCCCCTGAGAGATAGGAGAATCCAGGAGGGGGGCCACCGGCAATAGCTGCAGCAGGTGTGCAGAGCTGGGAACTCAGGAGCACAGAAATCTCACCACCAAAGCCCCTGAGAGATAGGAGAATCCAGGAGGGGGGCCACCGGCAATAGCTGCAGCAGGTGAGCAGAGCTGGGAACTCAGGAGCACAGAGATCTCACCACCAAAGCCCCTGAGAGATAGGAGAATCCAGGAGGGGGGCCACCGGCAATAGCTGCAGCAGGTGTGCAGAGCTGGTAACTCAGGAGCACAGAAATCTCACCACCAAAGCCCCTGAGAGATAGGAGAATCCAGGAGGGGGGCCACCGGCAATAGCTGCAGCAGGTGTGCAGAGCTGGGAACTCAGGAGCACAGAAATCTCACCACCAAAGCCCCTGAGAGATAGGAGAATCCAGGAGGGGGGCCACCGGCAATAGCTGCAGCAGGTGAGCAGAGCTGGGAACTCAGGAGCACAGAAATCTCACCACCAAAGCCCCTGAGAGATAGGAGAATCCAGGAGGGGGGCCACCGGCAATAGCTGCAGCAGGTGAGCAGAGCTGGGAACTCAGGAGCACAGAAATCTCACCACCAAAGCCCCTGAGAGATAGGAGAATCCAGGAGGGGGGCCACCGGCAATAGCTGCAGCAGGTGAGCAGAGCTGGGAACTCAGGAGCACAGAGATCTCACCACCAAAGCCCCTGAGAGATAGGAGAATCCAGGAGGGGGGCCACCGGCAATAGCTGCAGCAGGTGAGCAGAGCTGGGAACTCAGGAGCACAGAGATCTCACCACCAAAGCCCCTGAGAGATAGGAGAATCCAGGAGGGGGGCCACCGGCAATAGCTGCAGCAGGTGTGCAGAGCTGGGAACTCAGGAGCACAGAGATCTCACCACCAAAGCCCCTGAGAGATAGGAGAATCCAGGAGGGGGGCCACTGGCAATAGCTGCAGCAGGTGAGCAGAGCTGGGAACTCAGGAGCACAGAGATCTTACCACCAAAGCCCCTGAGAGATAGAAGAATCCAGCAGGGGAGGGGAGCCACTGGTAATGGGTGCAGCAGGTGTGCAGAGCTAGGAACTCAGGAGCACAGAGATCTCACCACCAAAGCCCCTGAGAGATAGAAGAATCCAGCAGGGGAGGGGAGCCACTGGTAATGGGTGCAGCAGGTGTGCAGAGCTAGGAACTCAGGAGCACAGAGATCTCACCACCAAAGCCCCTGAGAGATAGAAGAATCCAGCAGGGGAGGGGAGCCACTGGTAATGGGTGCAGCAGGTGTGCAGAGCTAGGAACTCAGGAGCACAGAGATCTCACCACCAAAGCCCCTGAGAGATAGGAGAATCCAGGAGGGGGGCCACCGGCAATAGCTGCAGCAGGTGTGCAGAGCTGGTAACTCAGGAGCACAGAGATCTCACCACCAAAGCCCCTGAGAGATAGAAGAATCCAGCAGGGGAGGGGAGCCACTGGTAATGGGTGCAGCAGGTGTGCAGAGCTAGGAACTCAGGAGCACAGAGATCTCACCACCAAAGCCCCTGAGAGATAGAAGAATCCAGCAGGGGAGGGGAGCCACTGGTAATGGGTGCAGCAGGTGTGCAGAGCTAGGAACTCAGGAGCACAGAGATCTCACCACCAAAGCCCCTGAGAGATAGAAGAATCCAGCAGGGGAGGGGAGCCACTGGTAATGGGTGCAGCAGGTGTGCAGAGCTAGGAACTCAGGAGCACAGAGATCTCACCACCAAAGCCCCTGAGAGATAGGAGAATCCAGGAGGGGGGCCACCGGCAATAGCTGCAGCAGGTGTGCAGAGCTGGTAACTCAGGAGCACAGAAATCTCACCACCAAAGCCCCTGAGAGATAGAAGAATCCAGCAGGGGAGGGGAGCCACTGGTAATGGGTGCAGCAGGTGTGCAGAGCTAGGAACTCAGGAGCACAGAGATCTCACCACCAAAGCCCCTGAGAGATAGGAGAATCCAGGAGGGGGGCCACCGGCAATAGCTGCAGCAGGTGTGCAGAGCTGGTAACTCAGGAGCACAGAAATCTCACCACCAAAGCCCCTGAGAGATAGGAGAATCCAGGAGGGGGGCCACCGGCAATAGCTGCAGCAGGTGTGCAGAGCTGGTAACTCAGGAGCACAGAAATCTCACCACCAAAGCCCCTGAGAGATAGAAGAATCCAGCAGGGGAGGGGAGCCACTGGTAATGGGTGCAGCAGGTGTGCAGAGCTAGGAACTCAGGAGCACAGAGATCTCACCACCAAAGCCCCTGAGAGATAGGAGAATCCAGGAGGGGGGCCACTGGTAATGGCTGCAGCAGGTGTGCAGATATCTCACCACCAGATCCCCTGAGAGATAAAATAATCCAGGAGGAAGGGTGCCTCTGGTAATGGGTGCAGCAGGTGGACAGAGCTGGGATGATCCTCACACAGTAAAAGAGGTTTGGCGCTTCACAGTGTAAAAAAGACTGAACAGGTTTTTCCCAAAAAAATCATCACACACACACACACTCTTTTTTTTCTTTTTTGCCAAAATGCAACCCTTTTAGATACAGTCGCCCCCTCTCGTTATCAGTTCACATACACACTAAGAGAGGTTTGGCGCTTCACAGTGTAAAAGGACTGAACAAGTTTTTCCCAGAAAAAAACATGAATACATATGTTTCACTGTTAATGCTTCACTCTATATAAAACGAAACAAATGTCCACTAAAAACATATAACATAAAATCGAGGGGTACTGAACTGAAGAACATTGCAAAAATCAAGCACCTCATACCCCCAGAAGATCTGCCAACCTTAGTCCACGCCTTCATCACATCCCGACTAGACTACTGCAATGCTCTCTACACTGGCCTTCCAAAAAAGGTCTTGTACCTACTACAGCTGATACAGAATACTGCTGCCAGACTGCTAACCAACCAACCCCGTCACTGCCACATAACGCCAGTCCTGCACTCCCTTCACTGGCTACCTATAGAATGGAGGGTCCTATTCAAGATCGGCCTACTGACATTTAAATCCCTGAATAATTTAGGCCCTGGATACATGAAAGATATGTTGCAGCTGCGTAGCAATCCCCGCATTCTCAGATCAACAGGTTCTAATAATCTAGTCATACCCAGAGTCCACTTGGAAACTTTTGGTCCCAGAGCCTTCTGTCATGCTGCCCCTACGTTTTGGAACTCCTTACCTCAACAGATCAGGACAGCTCCATCCCTGGACGTGTTTAAATCCAGACTGAAAACCCACCTGTTCAGTTTGGCATTTGCAGAAATATAACTTTTGTTGTGTGAATACTTCATCCTACTACCGTCTTTCCCCTAAAGTAAGACCTACCCCGAAAGTAAGGCCTCCCTTATATTTCAAGCATGCTTGAAATATAAGGCCTACCCCGAAAATAAGGCCTAGCTGGGGGCGGGGCGCTGTGTGTATGGGGAGGTGCGTGGTCTCTTACCGCACCTCCCTTGTGGCTGCGTCCCCCTCCGTTCCTGGTAATTCCTCCGGTGGCGGCGGCATAGTAATCCATCTGTGAGGGCGCCCTGTGACCCTCACGCAGTACGCTAGGCCGGCTCTGCGCTGGCGCCCTCTTCCTGTCATCATGTGCGCCCGGCAGATGCGTCCCAGGCGCACATTGATTAATCAATGTGCGCCTGGGACGCATCTGCCGGGCGCACATGATGACAGGAAGAGAGCGCCAGCGCAGAGCCGGCCTAGCGTACTGCGTGAGGGTCACAGGGCGCCCTCACAGATGGATTACTATGCCGCCGCCACCGGAGGAATTACCAGGAACGGAGGGGGACGCAGCCACAAGGGAGGTGCGGTAAGAGACCACGCACCTGCCCATACACACAGCGTCTAGCCCCTCCCACCCCCGAAAATAAGCCCTAGCAGACATTTCCTCCCCAAAAAGAATATAAGACAGTGTCTTATATTCGGGGAAAGACGGTAATTACTGAATCTGAGAGAGCCTAAGCGCTTTGAGTCCTATGGGAGAAAAGCGCTATAGAAATGTTATTGTATTGTATTATCTAAAAGGGTTGTTTTTTGGCAAAAAATAGTTTTTCCTGAAATTAGCAAGAGTGAAGTAATATCAGTGAAGCATATGCGTGCTGTCATATTTTTTTAGTGGACATTTGGTCAGTTTTATAAAGAGCGAAGCATTAACAGTGAAGCATATATTTATAATTTTTTTTTTTTTTTTTTTTTTAAACCTTCAGCCTTTTTTTACACTGTGAAGCGCCAAACCTCTCAGTGTGTATGTGAATAGATAACAAGAGGGGGGCGATCTTGTATCTAAAAGGGTTTTTTTTTGGCAAAAAATAGTTTTTCCTGACATTAGCAAGAGTTGAAGTAATATCAGGCTGGTTTCACAGTGGGACGTTACAGGCGCACGTTAGAGCATCCTGTAACGCAGCCCACCGCACAGCAATGAAAAATCAAAGGGCTTTTCACAGTGCCCACGTTGCGTTACACAGTAACGCTGCGCCATAAGTCAATGTACTGCATGCAGTACTTTGTAAGCGGCAGAGCCGCGTTAGACTGCTTGCACATGCTCAGTAACATTGGGGAGGAGCGGAGAGCGGCCAGGCACATGGCTAATTAATATTCACTGCACTCAGTGACGTGCAGTGTTTACTTCTTGGAACGGCCGCTCTGTGCGGCGATTGGCCGACGGGACCACGTGATGCCGCATGCGTCCAAGAGTGCGCATCACGGACGCCAGAGTGAGCTGCACAACGCGGCTCACTCTGACGTCCAAAGCAGGGAGCACCAGGCGTTGTGTTAGGGGCACGTTATGCGACCATAACGTCCCCTAAAACGCAACGTCCTGGTGTGAAACCAGCCTCAGTGAAGCATATGCGTGCCTGTCATATTTTTTTTAGTGGACATTTGCTTAGTTTTATAAAGAGTGAAGCATTAACAGTGAAGCATATATATATATTCATGATTTTTTGGGGGAACTTAACCTGTTCAGTCTTACACTGTGAAGCGCCAAAGCTCTCAGTGTGTATGAGAGCTGGGATAATCACCGACCTGAATCACGAATAATTCAAATAAAGCTTAATTAGCCCATGCGCTATGTACTGGTAGGAGAAAGGGGGCTTGCAGGGGGTGGTGACATAAGAGGGGATTACCTCTGTCAAAATACCTACAGGGAAGGACAAGGGCGGCTGGATGATGTAAGAGAGGATTCCCCCTGGGTGACACCGCACCGATGAGGAGGAGAAGGAGGGGTGGGGGTGTTTGACATAAGAGCGGATTCCCTCTGCAGTGTTACCCCCCCCTACCTCTGCTGGACAGGATACGAAAGGGGAGAGCTGCATAACTACAGGACATGATATGGGATCTGGCACAACACAAATGGGGAGAGCTGCATGATTACAGGACATGATATGGGATCTGACACGAGACGAATGGGGAGATCTGCAGGATGATAGCACAAGATCTCACACTGCAGGAGGCATAGTTAGAGAAAAAATAATACTTTATCAAGGCATGTGCCAGTACAGTGCAGGGCAGCAGCAGAAGCCACAGCTGTCACTTTCTGTAACAGGGCGACTGATGATGACCTCATGACACTGGCCTGCAAATCTCATTCTGTGGGCGCGAATGGGCATGTCTAACTCCACCTGTAACACTGCCCACAGAATCAGAGTCTGCACCTCCCATGGAGTGAGAGCTGCAAAATGGAGGGAGAGCGTTGCAAGATGGAGCCTGCCATTCTCTTTTATTCATAGTTGTATTGCACAAATATGTCTACTTTTATATTGCCCTTCACAAGTGTTTTGTGTCTAATCATTCATTTCAAAGGGATGAGGAGGCTCAATTTAGTGACCTTTTTTGGGTTCAGTTCCTCTTTAAGTAAGATTTCAGGCAGGCACGTGGATTAAAGTGAACCTGAGCTGGGTGAAAATCTTAAATATACTGCCTGATGTGGGGACAAGTCTGATCAGGGCTTCTGCTGAAGTTTCAGCTCTGTACTCTCCTCCAAGAGCACTGAGAGGTGAGGAAGGGACTGGGGTGAGCTAGTGCGATGGCTCTGAGAGGCGGGGTAGGAGCATTATGCAGGAGTGCTGTCCCCATTTGCTTATGGACAACCTGACTGTTGGTGTATTTTTTTTTTTTATTTTTTTTTTTTGGGGGGGGGGGTATGGGGGGTGCAGGCATACATATAGTTAAAGAGTAACTGTCAGGCTACAAAAGCTAATTTAAACCTCTATTCTCCTGTGTTAAACAGTTTAGAAGGAAGCCAAAAAGGCATTACTGAAGATAAAAATCTCTTACATTTGATGTGTGCTTATCAGCAAAGCTGTTATTCCCAAGCTCTTAAGAAGACGCAAGCCGCATACCATACTGCAAAGCATTCTGGGGCTCTCCCCCTCGGCTGCTAATGAGAAGTTACAGGGTCAAGTAACAATAGCATGTAACTCAGTCCAGCACACAGCACTGATAAATCTCCCTGCAGAGTACACTGCAGGAGTCCGCTATTGTTCCTAGCCACATGGCTAATTAATATTCACTGCACACTAGTGTTATTCAGTAGGAGCTTTTCTGTGATCAGGAAGCAGGGAGGACATGAATACACATTTGGCTTCACAGGAGACAGACAAACATGGAACCTGCCATGAGCTGTCAGGAGCATCATTCTCTGCCTATACTATATAAAAATTCTGTGAAATCCAAACGTGGACAGTGAAATGCATATGTAATGTAAGTACAGCCTATATTTAGCTACTGATATATGTGTTTATTTTCTCTGAGACCTTATACCTAACAGCTCCTCTTTAAGGCTTTGGGAAATTTGGCTGCTTGGTAAAGCCGAAAAAGACTCACACTGCTCCTGCAAAAGTCCCAGCAGCATTGATTATTATTCCCCCTCCAGGTTGCCATTGATGCGGGACAAAGACTTAATTCGGCTTCCAGCTTTTGCTGGTGGCCAAATTACGCAGTTTTTGTCATAATTTAAGTGCCGCCTTTTGACGACATCTAAATTATTGACAGCATGCCGGGCAATCAGGAAATCTTTTTCATTTCGCACATTGGCCGCAGTGAGATGGCCACTTCTAGTTTTGCCTGGCCAGAACCCGAAGTGGTCAGACTTTGGTTTCTGGCCTTAAGTTACATTAAATGTAGCTGGCACAGAGCAGCCAATTAAAACCGTTCCACCTTCTATAAATAAAGATGCACTGAAGGCAGGAGCTAAGCTGTTCACCCCATGTGTGTACACTTTATACGTTTTGAATACTCCTCTGCAGGAATACTATGTAAGTACTGTATTCTGGTTGTCTTATTAAAATCTAATTTTGTACTCTTTATCTGCCATCTAGGAGTTTGGTCTGGCTCGATTTAAAAGTAATGTGACCAAGGCAATGAAAGGCTTTGAATTCACCCTGGCACGAATGCAAGGTGGGTGGATACTTACATTCCTCGTTTATACGCACCTGCATACTCTGACTTTATAAACAAGCCTGTGCTCACTTACTACTTCTGAGTCATGAGACAGGAAACGTGACCAGAGCAAGGTCACATGGAAGCTACAGCTCATCACAACTAACTGCTGCTGCTTATGTGTAACCTCCACTGATGCCCAGATAAAGGGAAATGTGTATCTACTGTCCTGTGGAGTGACTTGAGTCTTTATTATAGTGGACCTGCAATCTGTATATAGGAGAAAAAAAAATACCTGGTGGCAAGACTAAATTGAATGAAGCCTTACCACCTTGTTTGCTTTGGCCCCAAGTCCCTGGGACCTGACTGCTATTGCTCCCTATCAGTTACTATTCATTTTAGTGTAGTTATTTTTTTTTTTGTTTTATTTTAGTTGCAAAACTACTAATAGAATTAGATGGAAATGTTTGCTCCTTTTGAATTGCAATATTTGTGCACACTTTACTGTTGGGAGTCAGTGAATAAAAATTTGCTATGTGTGGGGCCACTGCAATACTGCGGAATCGGTCACTATACCCCAGTTTTGAAACCTTATTAAACCCTCTGTAAGCATTGAATGTGGTATCAGCAGATGTTCCTGTGCTGAGCTTGGCTACACATGGCAGTTGGAGCATCTTACTCTGCAAAGCACGAAGCAGTTCATTTCAGCCCCGTCATAGCAGCAACGCTAGGCTGTGCATCCCGCCTAGCAGAAATTCAGTGCTCTGGTTGCAAGATCTCAAATTACATACAACTCGGAGGGGGAACAGTATTCAATGCCATCAGAGAGTTTAGTGGCAGCAGGGAGAGCTGTCAATCAGTTCGCTTTGCATCGAACTGCCCGACACCGAAATATGCACCCCCTTACTTTGGGTGCTCTGTAGTGAAGTGCTTAGTGGAACACATATTCTCAGTGCTAGAGTGGCTGTGGTGTCACCACTGAAGTCCCTTGGTGATTAGCCACTGAGTTAGCTACTTGTTTTGGGAGTACTTGTCCTGGAAGCTAAAACTTTATTAAACCAGGTGATCTATATTTTAGTTCCAGTGTGAGTCATGGATGTTATGATTTGAGTATGAGGTGTAATCACTATTGCAGTTGTCAATGGACGTGTTATCTGTTGTTCTAGGGGACGCTCCAGCCAGGACTCTTGTAGAAACCGCAAAAGAGGCAACAGAAAAGGCAAAGGAAACGGCACTCGCAGCAAAGGAGAAGGCCAAAGACTTGGCCAGCAAGGCAGCTAAAACGAAGAAGCAACAGTATGTCTAAGGATCCCAAGCCCCAGCCGAGGTCACACCTCTCCACGGCAGGTCCAAGAAGCTGGCAATGGTGCTGGGTTCTTAGGACATCTGAACCAACTGAACAGGAAATAATTACTTTATATATCTTATTGTAAATTAAATAAAAGTGAACTTGAATGTTAAAAAAAATAAAATATGAAATTACTTTTGTAAGCTTTAATTTATGATTAAAGAATGATCTGATATTATGGTGTCTGTAATGTGTTTAGACAGTTTACATGCTTGTGATTATTCGCACCATAGTGACAAATGGCACTCCTTGTGAATGACCAGCTGCTGCCTCTGGTTTGACTTCATAAGTCAAGTAATCCTTTCGCTTCATGACTGTGCTCACTAGATTGTCTCCTCGTGCCTCCTGGGATATTACAATAGCCAGTAATACTCAAACTCTTTCTATTCCTATTCCCCCCCCCCCCCCCCCCCCCCCAGTACCGATCATAGCATAACATTGTCTTTTTGGTTTTTAATAGATTTATTAAAATTGGAAGTGCACTCACAATTGTAGAGCGGTGTATACTCCTTCCAAATCTAAGATTAAAACTCATGCACTTGTTAGCTACCACCGTGTTTCATCATTATACACTTGTCAGGGGCTTCCAGAGCTAATGTGGTTTAGCCTTTTGTATCCACCTACAACTCTTCCCTCCTCAGCTCCCCCGTGTATAGTGAACTGCTGGTGTCTGAGCCACATTTAACATCCAGAATGTCTAACTCTTACAATGTAGTGTCGCAGCTCCTCCCACTGAACTCATACCTGACTTAAAGCGGATCCGAGATGAAAAACTATAACAAGTAACTTGTCTATATATCTTATCTAAAGTTTTTAGATAGTTTACACAGCAAATCTGGCTGCATACAGCTTCAACAGTTTAAGAAGATTTATTCCTGTGATACGAGAGCGGCCATGTTCTGTTTGTCATCATTACACAGGTAATCTGCAACTGCATCTCCACCCCTCAGCCTGTGGAAAATTCACTCCCCTCTGCAATCTCTGGCTAGTAACCTCCTCCTGCCCAGACTGAGCTCCCATAAGCCCTTGCTACATGGGTCTAAGTACCTTAGCATTTTGGAGAAGCTGTGGGCGAGGCTTGTTTAGTTTATAGGGAATTAGAGTATTAACCACCCTGGCGTTCTGATTAAATCGCCAGGGTGGCTGCGGGAGGGTTTTTTTTTAATTAAAAAAAAACTATTTCATGCAGCCAACTGAAAGTTGGCTGCATGAAAGCCCACTAGAGGGCGCTCCGGAGGCGATCTTCTGATCGCCTCCGGCGGCAAGAAATAACACGGAAGGCCGCAATGAGCGGCCCTCCGTGTTTCGCTTCCCTCGTCGCCATGGCGACGAGCGGAGTGACGTCATGGACGTCTGCCGCCTCCGATCCAGCCCTTAGCGCTGGCCGGAACTGTTTGTTCCGGCTACGCTGGGCTCGGGGGACCCTCTTTCGCCGCTGCACACGGCGGATCGCCGCGCTGCAGCGGCGATCAGGCAGCACACGCGGCTGGCAAAGTGCTGGCTGCGTGTGCTGCACTTTATTTGGTGAAAATCGGCCCAGCAGGGCCTGAGCGGCAGCCTCTGGCGGTGTTGGACGAGCTGAGCTCGTCCAGACCGCTCAGCAGGTTAAAACAAAGTATTTGGCTTGAGTAATACCCTATAAACTATATGTAAGGAGCACAATTATGCAATGTATAAAAGTTCATCTCGGATCCACTTTAACATATTCAGACTAGTCCAGCATAGGGTCACATATTTGCTGTAAGGCCTCATTCACTTACAAAACGCTAGCGCGTTTTTGGTGATTAACACCATTCACACTTTTATGATTTTCTGCGATCGTGATTAGCGCGCCGGGAAATCGACTGAAAATGGTGCAGGATGCACATTTTTGGGGCGATTTGCGTTAATCACAGGCGATTAACACAAATCGCCCAAGTGAGAACAGGCCCATAGGTTATTGCACTAGCACTTTAAAAAGTGCTTGAGTGTTTTGCCAAAATCGCTGGCAAACCGCTCTAGTGTGAATGAGGCCTTATAGCTAAAGCATGCCTATCAACATATAAATACCTACATCAGTCAGCTTTCAATCTTACTGATTGTATGCTAATGGCTATGTATACATTTATACATTGATGTTAGGAGATTTAGACATTCTGGCTTTTACTTTTATACCATCTGTGCACCGTTACCTTTTGGGTGTATTTTGAATCCCGAACACTGTCCACATTAGTGACATATGTGTCGGGCGAGTTGTATATGGAGGCCGCCATATTAAGCACTTACGTCTATCCTGCGCTGGGCGTGCGCACTCCTGCCGCCTTCCGTTAGCCCGGAGATCAATAAATGGGAACAGTTTCCCATTCATTGATCTAAATCTCTGTATGAAAGACTAACACCATCAATAAGACAGCTCCGTCTTTCATAAATCCCCTTCTGTCCCACCAATGCTCTACTTCCGCTTGCGTCGTAATACTACTCGTGCAGAAGTAAGCTCTGAGGGCATCTTGTGGCCAAATAGTAAAATTACATCTGGAAATAATTTCCAGATTTTTTTTTTTTTTTTTTACTGCCCTTACCTCCCACACTCCCCAATAGCTACACCAAAAAACCTAGGTTTGTCTATGATGCAGGGGTGTCTTAAGGACTTTTTACCCCCCACCCTCTCCAGTTACATTATACTATTACACCACATAAGGGGACAGTGTTATGATTGGTTGTTCCCATGTTGCCTGCCTATGTTCCTCTATGTGGTCAGTGTAGTGATTGGCTGTTACTGTGCCCCCCTGTTGTGCCTGCAGCCCCCTGTGTTAGTGTCCCCCTATTGTGCCAGTGTCCTCTGTGGCAGTGTCCCCTGTGCCCCGCTGTTGTCTGTGTGTCCTCCAGTGTTGGTGTCCCCCTGTGCAGGCAGCGTGAATACACATACATTACCTGCTCCTGCCGCCGCTCTCCTGGCTCACCGATCCTCTTCCATCTACCGCTGCTGCCCCCGCCGAACATCGCTGGCCGGTCTTAGCCGCAGGGATACGCTATCAGCACAGCACGTGCCGGGGTCACGCATGCCGCCGAACAACGCTGGCCGGTCCTAATTAGCCACGCAGGGATACATTATCAGCACACCACGTGCGCTGGGGTCACGCATACGCATGTGTGACCCGGCGCACGCTGATGGCATATCCCTGCGTGGCTATCAGCGTGCGCCGGGTCACACATGCGTATGCGTGACCCCAGCGCACGTGGTGTGCTGATAGTGTATCCCTACGTGGCTAATTAGGACCGGCCAGCGTTGTTCAGCGGCATGCGTGACCCCGGAACCTGGTGTGCTGATAGCGTATCCCTGCGGCTAAGACCGGCCAGCGATGTTCGGCGGGGGCAGCAGCGGGCAGCGGTAGATGGAAGAAGAGGATCGGGGAGCCAAGAGCGCAGGAGAAGGTAATATATATACTGCTTCCCTGCACACCTCTGCATCCCGAAATCCATACCTTCCCCGCATAAGACTCACCCACTTTTCCCCCAACATTTTGGGGAAGAAAAAGTGCATCTTATACGGTGAAAAATACGGTATGTAGTAAGGTATAGTAGTTATTTTTAAAATTATGGGCTTGTAATAAGTGACACAACTGAAAAAATGCACCTTTATTTCCAAATAAAATATCGGTGCTATACATTGTGGTAGGAACATCATTTAAATGGTGTAATAACCAGGACAAATGGGCAAATAAACTACATGGGTTTGAATTACAGTAGCGTGTATTAATTTCAAACTATAATTGTTAAAAACTGAGAAATAATGAATTGTATCCATTTCTTTCTTAATCTTCCTGTTAAAATGGATTTAGAATAAAATAATTCTTAGTAAATTGTACCACCCAAAGAAAGCCTAAATGGTGGCGGAAAAAAACAAGATTATAGATCACTTCAGTGTGATAAGTAATGAAAGTAATTGGCGAATGAATGGGAGGTGAAGGTTACTCGGATGCATAAGGTGAAACAACACTGTAGGCTGAAGTGGTTAAACAATATCAGTTGCCTGGCAGTTCTGCTTTCTTTTTTGGCTGCAGTAATGTCTGAATCGCACACCTGAAACAAGCATGCAGCTAATCTAGTCAGACTTCAGTCAGAAATGGTTGATCTGCATGCTTGTATATGGTCTATAGCTAAAAGTATTAGATGCAGAGGATCAGCAAGACAGCCAGGCAATTTGCATTAACTACTTGCCGATGGGCGAGGCAGCAGCCCCAGGACCGCCTAACGCCGATCGTTCCTGCAGGCCTGTTTTGGAGGAGATCGCGCATCTTTTCACTCAGTACAGTGCTGTGATCTAAGGTTGAACACTAAAGTCCTCAAGTGGTTAAAAGGAAAATATGAGCTTCCTTATCCCTCTCGCTTCAGGCATCCTTCAAAGGGAACCTAAACTGAGAAGGATATGGATTTTTCCTTTTAAAATAATACCAGTTGCCTGACTCTCCTGTTGATCCTGTGTCTCTAATACTTTTAGCCACAGCCCCTGAACAAGCATGCAGATCAGGTGCTCTGACTGACGTCAGACTGGATTAGCTGCATGCTTGTTTCAGCGTTGTGATTCAGCCACTACTGCAGCCAAAGAGATCAGCAGGACTGACAAGCAACTGGTATTGTTTAAAAGGTAACATCCATATCCCTCTCAGTTAAGGTTCCCTTTAAAGGGACCCTGAGCAGTGGGTTCAAATCATAGCTTTGGCTACAATTACAGGAAAAGGGGCCTGTAAGTGGAAGTTATTATTAAACATGTCTGTTTCAATATGTAACCATGTATTCATACACACAGCTCCACTATAGCACAGGTGTCAAACCCCCTTTAAAAACCAGGATTGACTGTACTGATAAACTGATCTACTTGATGTCCCACACCTTTCCTGATTGAGGTCGCTTTCACAGTGGGATTTTGCTGTTTAATGCAACGTTAAAGTCACAACGTGTCTGTGTTAAGAGGTAGCACACTGCAAGCAGTGAGTTACAACACAACATTTTTTTTAAACGCAACTTTAACGTCGCAATGTGAACGGCTGATAGGATTAGCATTGCAGTGCAGGAAGCTGCGTTATAAGACTTTATAATGCGCGACCATAACGTCCCACTGTGAATGAGACCTTAGTCCTATCAATTAATTTGAGCTGTACCAAAAATGTGTGAGGACCTCAATCCTCATGGACTGGAGTTCAACATTCCTGCACTATAGGGACACTTTGAACGTCTGTTCTATTTATGTCAGTGACTCAGGAAGTATTAGGAGGTTACCGGTATTGTTAAAAGGAAGACAAAAATAGAGCAGTAGCAGAAAATAGCACAGAGTGAAAACAAGTCTGTTTCATACTAAAAACTGTGGCAAAATTGAGCCACTATTGCATTTGCAATTCTTGTTCAGGGAGAATCTCTCCCTGATTAAGAATCACAAATGGAATTGCGGCAAAATAGCTTAGATTTTCAGTGTTAAACGGTTGTATCCAAATAAGAAAAAAAAAAAAAAAAAAAAAAAAAAGGGGCATGTCTTCATCTAAGGGAATAAAAAAAAACCCTCTAGCCCTGTGCGCCAGTAGTAAACATGATTTCTCCCATACTGCATGAGGCATTTTTTCTACATCACACTAACCAATGATTTTTTTTTCCTTTTTGCTCAGCTCTTCTTTTCCCCATAACACACTATTTCCCTTGTTTTTTGTAAAAATAAAATAAATAAACTTCCTCTCCTCTCGGTTCCTCCTACTAAAAAAGGTGGCCATTTTATTCCTCAGTGCATGAAGAATTTCACGTGAATCCTGGTTTTAAGAATTTTTTTTAACTGTAAGCTTTTGTGTAGAGTTCAATAGAAATGAAATACAGGCACTTTTACAGAACAAAACATTTACTAAAATAGAGGTTACAATATAAAAAGCTTATTTTGATAACTGAATCTTTGCTCAGAGCCAACACTTGTACATGAAAGATGTCAGCTGAGCTTAGGAATGTAAGTACGGTAGGTGGTCTCTGACAGCACCAAATCTGTCAGGAGTGAAGGCTTGCCCATCTTACCAACCACATCTCTGGGCAGGCCTCTGAACTTCTACAAAGCAGTCAGTGTACCAGTAAAACAGCTAGTGCAGGCCTGAGCAAGTTTCCTGTGTTCTTCAGCAAGTTCAGGTAACATGGCAAGAAGGTCTTACAACTTTAAACCCTATCTGTAAACATTAAATCCCCTCCCATAGTCTCAAAAATAAAAAACAAAGATTGATTTTTTTTCCATTTTTTTTTGGGTGGGAGTTTGGTAAGTTTATTTGGTGCAAGAAGGCTGGAAGATGGCATAAATAAACTCTTGCAGCATTCTTTCTTCACATGTCCTGCAGCATACAAGTGCTCATAGGCAAAGGTCAAAAATAGACAAAGATGTTAAAATGGTGTTCTTTCAAGTGCACAAATACCTAAGTGCTTCTTTATATAGATCCAGAAGGACTGACTGTGCAGCCAGTGCACAGATATGCAGACAGCATTAAAATATGTACAATAAGTTAGATGATTGCAGTAGCACCATTTGCTGGTTGATTAATGCTTATGGTTTGCTTTCCAGTGCTGACAGTGCATTTCAGGTCCAGAAGTCCCAAGTAATATTCATACATCAGTAGACCTTTCTTCGACAGCTCGGTTATGCTCCTCAGATGTTCTCTGCAACACAATTTTCTATATATATAGCCACCAACAGACCTGAAACATCCATAAAAGCAAAGGATGAAACTGGACAGGAACATCTTAGTGCTCACTGTATTATTGGCTTATACCCACCATTTTACAGGTTCTTCTTAACAATACCCTAAAATAAAACATGTCAGACAGTAGCAGAAGTTCAAGAGGTGAAAATAGCTGTTCTGCAAACACTGAGTCCCTCAATAAAGGGTTATTTATCTGATAATGCACCCTCTCTTCATGAAGGGACAATGCACGTGTTTCAGCCATCAAGAACTGTCAAGTGTTTGACAGTTGTTAACTTAAAAACTCTTAAATAGTTGTTCCTTGTGTTATTGCTGTACGAGTCTGTGCATGCCTGGTGCTGTCATAACCAGGCGTGAGCTGGAGTGGAGTAACTGTGCTCCAAACCAGCACTGAAAGACACAAATAGGTCTCCTTCATTGCCATTCAGGATGATTCCTTCCACGTCAACCTCCAAGTCCTCTGTAAAGGAAGTAAAAAGAACAGCACTGTAAGTCATCAGCATTAGGAGAAGAGTAAGCATGAGCTCAAATGTCTTCAGCCAACGCTCACCTTGATCAGAGTCTGATCTCTCAGAAGACAGAGCAGAGGAGTCCAGGCTATCGGCTCTGATTCGTTCTGTACCACTGGAAGGCAGGAGCTGTTTTAATCTCTGCCGGAGCCTCTGTTGTTCTGTCCTCAGTTTTTCCTTGAGAGTCTTTGCTTTCAGCTCCTGATCCTCCAGCTTCTGCAATGTACAATGTATCAAAAGGGTCAGACCATCAAAAACTGGCATTTAAAAAGAGAAGCCCAGGATATAATTCATAAATGTTTTCCAAGTTGTACAAATTATTACAAAATATTTGATTACGTTTTTCCCATGCTTCTAAAATGCTTTGATTGTGAAAATGCTGTTTTAATCAAACTCCGTACCATGATCATCCCTAGCAGTGTTAATGATAAACTGCTTTGACCAAGCATAGGGCAGCCAATGTATTGAGTTGGTTCACACTAGCTGTAAAAAAACGGTCTGGTCGTGGATCGTAACAGAACAGACCATAACAGATGCAAACAGATCCAATGTTAACCTATGGATCCGTTCCGCATGCTCTGCTGTACGGACCACAAGTTTGGTGCTGCAGCGATTTTTCCAGACTGCGTAGCCCAGCGGAACGGAAACAGACGCTGAAGCAATGCATTGTGGGCAATGAGTTACGGATCCTAAAAACACACTAGCTAGGAAACAGACCGTTCTAGCCAGAAAAAATAAATCCACTTTGGTGATAGGTGTAGGGGAGAATATGGGGAAACTGAACTTTAACATAATCGAAACGGATCAGTTTGAGCGGAAATTGGAGCAGTTTTCAGAGATCTGTTTCCCTTAGGGTCCTTTTACACTTAATCAGTTGCTCTCAGTTAAAACTGAAAGAAAACTGATTTTCTAAGTAATGCCCATGTTTTCCTATGGCCTCTTTTACACTTAACGCGTTTTAACTAAAATCTTCCCAATGCACTGCTGTCGAAAAAATGCGTACCAACGCGCATCTAAGGCTCCCTGCACACTGCATGCGATTTCGATTCCGCTTTTTAATCAGTTTTTACATCCGATTCCGATTTGTAATCTTTACTGCATGCTGCGTCTTTTTATCCGTTTCTGTTGAATGTATTCAGGGAAAATCGGAATTGGAAAACGGATTTGCAGTGTGCAGGGAGCCTTACACATACCAACTGATTACCAGCATATATTTTTTTTTTCTTTTTAAATGTTATGTTGTTTAAAATGACCTTTCCAATTCAATTAGCATTTGGCTATGAATTTGTAAAACAGTTTTCTAGTGTGCAATGTGTACTTTGTTTCAGTACAGACAGCCCAGGTATTTCTTCTTTCTGCAGTAATCACCTGCACAAAGCAGGAGATGTTATTAGTTATATTTCCACACATGCACTAATTTAGTGACGGATATCAACATGGAGTCTGCCAAACCAGATAGGACTGTGTTACAAACAAGATGGAGAGGCTGGATGGTTGTGTGCGCAGAATTGAGGTATAACGTGCACTCGAGGTTAGAGGTATATGGAGGCTGCCATATTTATTTCCTTTTAAGCAATACCAGTTGCGTCCTGCTGGACATCTGCCTCTTAATACTTTTAGCCCTAGACCCTGAACAAGCATGCAGCAGATCAGGTGTTTCTGACAATATTGTCAGATCTGACAAGATTAGCTGCATGCTTGATTCTGGTGTGATTCAGACACTACTGCAGCCAAACAGATTAGTAGGACTGCCAGGCAACTAGTATTGTTTAAAAGGAAATAACAATGGCAGCCTCCATATACCTCTTACCTTGTGTTCAGTTTAATCTTAGCAATTCTTGGAGCATAACAAAGGTGGCATTTCACTCTGTATCAATCAAAGCTTACCTGCTGCTGAAGTCTAGATTTTTAGAAAAAGTATAAATGAAAACAGTTATAACTTCTGTTTGCCCAAGCCAATGAAACTCTGTGGACTTTTAACCTTTATTTTGTTTCATAACTGAAAACTAAACTAAAACTAACCGTAGTACAAATCTCTGGGGAGACCGGCAGTGAGCTGGAGTTCCCAGATCTGCATACTTACAATAATTATTTCTAGGAAGGTCCCATGCTAGCCATTAGGTTTTTAACTGATGTCTTTTTAACAACACACCTGGAACACACACAAAGACATAATAAAGCAATTTTTCATCTAAAAAGTGGTCATGCGACTAAGTTATTAGAATAGTCGATTTCTTTTGGTATAACTGAACTTGCAAATCAGAAACATAAAATGTACTACTAGCCTCTTGAAATATTTGTTACCCATGATATGCAGATCCCACTGTATATGTATGAATATTTAATTACACAGTTACTTTAGCGCTCTAGTTCAACATCATTGTTAGTAAAGATGACCAGGCATTACAGTTTTCATTTTTGATGCAGCCCTTCCAAAGATATTCTTTTTCAAAAGTCAGTCACATGACTTAGAGCTATGTGCATGATATTGAAATATGGTTTTAAGAAAGGTTTCAAGTACAAAATAGCAGGGCTTTGGAGTTGGTACAAAAATCATCTGACTCCAACTCCTCAGTTTACGAAACCATCGACTCCAACTCAGACGTCAGGTACCCAAAATTGCTCCAACTCCTTGACTCTGACTCCACAGCTCTTGCATGGCTATGGAGTGGATACAAAAATCATCTAACGCCTCAGTTTATAAAACTACCAACTCCAGCTACCCAAAAATTGCTCTTACTTCAAAGCCCTGAAAACAGATACTAGGAGTTTATTCTAAAATGGTTTTACATTCTAGTTTTCTATACCTCCTGTACCAAAGGTTGCAGCTAACTTCCTGATTAGTTTGTTTGTTCTGATGTGCCATGGACCTGTGACCCCGAGAGGAAGCTCAGATAGACAGTAACATGCCTTATCCAAACAAATGTTCTCTATGTGTCCAAATCTAAGAGCAAGGCACATGGTGTAGGGCCAACCTGCAGGAGCACTATGTGCTTCTTTATAACAGTAAGTGGAGCAAGGAGTGCCTATTGAATTGAATCCTATATACCTCGTTTGGATTACATAAGACATGCATTTTAAAGTCCAGCCTTTTCTGGTGTTACTGTGACATTGCATGCAGGGACCAACTTGTGTCACCCAGCTGTCATCAGCTCGCCTCCTCATCCTCCTCATATGCTGTAAGCAGAGTTGCACAGAGAAGCACCGCCCCTGCATTCCCACATCACACCTAACCCGGCCACTTTTTCATGCCACCAAGCTGGAAAACATTTCTGGACAGAACACTGCACAAAGATTAGTATAGGAAAACAACTCCAGCGGCCATTTTCTGTAGTCATGTAGCAATTTCTATGGGACCTTGGATCATGGCTGCAGGAGTCCTGATAAAGGAGGTAGTGGAGGAGCAGAAAGAAAGGCAGAACATAATCAGAGACATGGTGAGTAAAGGGTGGGGAGGACGGGAGGAAGCAGCCATTACTAAGCAAGCAACAGCCACTCATTAACATCTGCCACTATGCCGCCAAGCAACAGCCACTCATTAGCATCTGCCACTATGCCGTCACTGCACCAGCAGGAGTAGCAGCCACTGATTAGAAGCCAGCACCAGAAAGGCTATATACCGAAGGGGACATGTTAACTACACATAGTATAATGTTTATTACCCATGGAAATGTTTTACTTGACAAAATGTAATAGGCATAGTGTACCTGGGGCAGTCAGCAAAAATTGTGTTTACATTTTGCTAGTTTAGCCCCCTAGTAATCTCAAGAACAGCGATATGGCCCTTGACCTAAACAGTTCGTACTGTGAAGAATCAAAAACAGAAAAGAAAAGCAGCAACGCTGCACAACGAAGCAGGCACTGCAAATGTAAATTAAATACTGCTGCTTTTCTCTGCGTCGACCACATGGCAATAAGTACTCCAGCACTATTTTAATTAACAGGTTTGTCCATTTCAGTTACACCCATTAATTACTAACAGATGCATAACAATCATACAGCCATGCAATATCTTTACGTATTTACAGTACAACCGGTAATAGTGAAAATCATAATTACTTTTGTGTTAGCACTATGATAGGATGCCACTTTTCCAACTTCAAGATATTTCCGCCCGGCTACACCTGCCATTCCCGCAATTAGAATGGTTATTGTGAGTGGAAATGTGCAGGATCAGCTGAGACATGGAAAAGTGGGCCAAGTGTTGAAGCGTCCTACATGTAACAATCACCTGTCCTTGATTCCAGCATTTCCTACTGAGCTCCAAATAGTTTTTATGGAACATCTGCACAGGAAAGGTTGTCTATGAACTGGGTTTCTATAAGAGTATTATATACACAAGCCTATGATCACCATGTGCAATACTAATATCTCCTGCCTGCATGCACAGTACCTTCAATACAGTTCGGTGAAAGAGCATTAAGGCTCAGTTCCCACTTGCAGCGGATGCAAAACAGGACAGTAAACGCATCTGTAAGGTTGATGCGCCTCGCTAGATCGCACATCTGTTTTGCATCCGCTGCACTCCTCCACTTCGATTGCCAATACTCACATGTCCCCCAATTTTGTTGCTGCTGACTCGTCTTCCAGAACCTGGTAAAGACTGGAGGCCGGCAGGAGCATGGGCCTCTCCATAGGATCACAATAGACCAATTCTCTCTAGGAACAGGGAAGTTTTTCATTGGCCTACCTGTTGCTTGCTTGCCATTGGTCTTTTGCAACCCAATAGAGATCCTAGTGCTGCTAGGCACTGATCTGTTTCCTGGGAGCGAATGGAGAAGTCAGCAGCGGCAGAATCATGGGACACCTGAGTATATGCGTGACAGCAGCCATCAAAGCGGACATGGGAACCAGCATAGTGAGAATGGACACTGTCCAAATAGGCTTTCATTGCTTATGCTTATTATATTTAGATGCGGCAAACGGATCAATTTTTTTTCTAACCAGTGGGAGTGAATCCTATTTTTCTAATTTGGATATATCTCTTGTGCTAAGCTTCAAAAAAAAAAAAAAAAAAAAAAACTGGACTGTACATTTTTTTTTTTTTAATAGGAGGACTACTTTATTTGGGTTAAAATAAATCTTACTGAAGCATACAATAATATATTCTAGAGAATTGCATAACTCCATCTTTGTGCCAAGTTTGGGGAGGACTCTTCACCGTTTGTTTCAGTGTCACTTTGCATGAACTGAGGTCTATAAAGAAATAGTATACTTACGTCTGGTGTGGCTCAACATGCAGAGCGCAGATTTGAAACCCACTTAACACGTCTAAAATGAACTGAAACACTTGATTTCACGCCAGGTTTTTTTTCCCACAGAAGAATATATGAAGACTCCACCCAAGGCACACAAAGAAGACCTAACAGAGTTGCTGATTTTTCTCTATAGTGTATCCAAGACCTGAAATGTGACTGGAATCACACTATAAAAAAAAACAACAACTTTCATATGTATGGATATGTTTTAATTTATTTTTAGGTTATTTGACCACAGAGAGCCTTCAATGTACAATTCCAGGACTCACTTTGATATGTAGCTTGGCTCGATGCAGGAGGCTCAGTGTTGTGTGCCGGGATGTGTCCATACTCAGAGGGACCTGCTGCTTCAGTTGTTCCAAACATCTTCTCAGCTGTGCTCTCCTGGAATCATAAAAGTCATTGGAACACTTAATCATGAAGGTCTGCCAATGTCCATCATGTACCGTAATGTTCTGCATCTTAATGGAAACATGAATAAGAAATCGAAGGCCGATACTAGCATAGGTTGTAAAAATGCCAGCTGTTTGGTTGCTCGCTTTAGTAGTATACAAGTCACACACCTGCAACAAGCATGCAGCTAATGACAGAAGCAGCATCAAAACTTCTCGATCCTGTTATTCCAGATCAAGAATTAAAGGATCAGCACAGCAGCTGATTCGATACCATAGTTTGGCAAATACACTACAACTTTTCCCCTTCAGACTTCCTTGAAACATGCAACTGTAGTTACATAGTAAGATCTATTTCAGAAATGATTACATCTAACTTAATGCAGAATACAGATATGCCCCCTCCTGGTCTGATATCTCAGACAACAATTTACTGAATCTTTCTTTGAAGTACTGAGAAGCTGGACCCACCTAAGGAATAGGACACTGTGTACCATATAGCCTTATGGGAAGGGGTGTGTTCTGCACTGCCACATGTTGTCTGCGCAAGTGTGGCAGTGGTGATGTGGCAAAGATTAGCAAAATAATAGGTTATTTGGAATAATTTTAACATTAAAGGGATACTGTAGGGGGGGGTTTGGGGGAAAATGAGTTGAACTTACCCGGGGCTTCTAATGGTCCCCCGCAGACATCCTGTGCCCACGCAACCCCTCACAGATGCTCCGGCCCTGCCTCCAGTTCACTTCTAGAATTTCAGACTTTAAAGTCTGAAAACCACTGCGCCCTGCATTGCTGTGTACTTGTTCCCGCTGTCACCAGGAGCGCACGGTGCAGGCACAGACCATACTGGGGCTGCGCAGTACGCTCCTGGTGACATCAGCGGGATCGAGGACACGGCAACGCAGGCGCAGTGGTTTTCAGACTTTAAAGTCTAAAATTCCAGAAGTGAACGGGAGGCAGGGCTGGAGCATTGGGGATTGGCTGCGTGGGCACAGGATGTCTGCGGGGGACCGTTAGAAGCCCCGGGTAAGTTCAACTCATTTTCCCCCGACCCCCCTACAGTATCCCTTTAAAGAAAAGCTTAGTTGTACAGGTAGCAGATTAGCCCATTATCTTAGATTCATGTATTTTGACTTTAACCACTTGCAATATGGACTTTTATAAACGTCCTATATGTGCGCTGTTAGTGCAAATAGGACGTTTATTAAAGTCTGGCTACTCTGCTAAAGTGCACGTGCATTTCTTCCCTTCAGCATGAATTGAACCAGTGTCAGCAAACCAGTGTCGAAATGAGCTCCATTGGTTGAATACATGTACATGCTAATTTTCTTATTTGTGGACCTTAGGTTTTCAGTCATGCTAATACACATACATTAGATGTCATGACTGTACACAGATGCAATGCAGCACAGAGATATATAGTCAAAATCTGCAACACATAGGAAAATCATGATGCCGAGTCAGATTACATGGAGTTCGGTCACTTACCGATGTTTCTCCAATTCATTATGTACAGACCTATAAACAAACAACAACCACAAAATTACTCTTATGTCAGCAAATGGATACAGACGTCATATGTTACACAAGATAAAGAACTGCAAGTTCATCTACTCCTCCCTCTGACAGATGGAATTAGACTGTAGTTAAAGATGATCTGTTATTGTCTGAATACTTTATAGCATAGATTGCTTTGATTCAAGTTATGACATTTACCAATTCACTTTATTAGTACAAATGTAGAACCTCTCCTTTATGGCTCATCATCTCAGCCACAGGTCCCAATTTAAGCCTGCCATACACAGGCAGACTTTCACCAGATACGTCCAAAAGAAAAAGTCTGATCTGTAATGTCGACTGATTTCAGACATTAATTGAAATTACATTCGGGTGACATAAATCTTCTACAGATTCGATCAGTGACTGAATCTGCCGGGAAAAATCGTATTGTGTATGGGCACCATTTCTGAGGATCTCTATCTTAGAACCTAATCCTTTCTAAAGTAAATTGTTTTTTTTGCATCTTGATTGGAAAAACAGAGGGTAAAAATGGAGTAAAATGTTATCTCCCCGATATCAGTGGCCACCCACTTATACCGTCAGATAGATCCCTCTGTGATCGAATCTGATCAGAAAGGGATCTATTGGCTGACCATACACAGATGGCGTGAAATCCATTCAAAATCTGTGGAACAGCCATTGCCTGCCTCACCTCCCACCATCCGTGCTGCGGCCAGCAGCAGTAATCTCACCTGTACACTGGTGCATGTCCTCCTGGGTCCGCGGGTCTCCTCCTCATGTTATGTTGCAAGCTGAAATTCAAACACTAGAGGGACCTCTAGTGTTTGAACTTGTCACATGACAGGACGAGGACACACTGAGGAGGAGACGCGCAGGGTGAAGTTAAAGCACCAAACCTTGGAGGACACGCGCCAGCAGACAGGTGGGAGTACTGCAGCTATTCTGTGTTGGTCATTGCCGAATCTAACGCCACTAGCGATGTGCTCTAGGCCCGCAGACGATCGAGCAAAGTTTTACGTCTGGTCCACTCAACTGAAACTATCAATTTCAGACAGAAATTCGATCAGGCACCATTTGCATCACCGATTTCACAGCAGATTCAATCAAAGTATGGCTTAAAATCAAGATTATTGTTTATTTTATTTAAAGTGACAACTTATTATGCAGCACTATACAACAAATAAGGTTACAGACCACGTAACTGAACATTTGAATATATTAATACACAGTCACGTGAACATTTTGGTGTAAAGGCCCATACACGTCGGATTTTTCCGAACGACGGGTCGTTTGAACGTCCCGTCGTCCGCACGCCAAATCGGGCGTGTGTACAGACTGTCGTTCGGGTGATAAGACTGGTCTTGAGCGATCCGCCGGGCGGGGGGGGGGGGGGGGGGGGGGAAACCTGCCCAAAGGCTTACAATTTGAAGAGGGAGGGGGACAGAGAGACACTAGGTGGGGGGACGTTGCGTAGTTGCTCAGCAGTGGAAGTTAGGGCATTGATGAAGGAGGGTAGGCCAACAAACATAAACCCATAAATGGTAGTCTAGAAAAAAAAAATCTTCCACTAATTTTACTGCTATGGCAACCTTTAACAAACACATATTAGTTCTTCATCAATGCCTAAGGGCCCATTCACACCTGAGCGGGAATCGCGCGATTCCCGCTCATGGCAAACCGCTAGCGGTTTTGTAAAAAACGCTACACATTGTAGCAAGTGGCAGTGTTCTCACTGCCGCGTTTGCGGTTAGCGATAACCGCAAACGCGCTGCATGCAGGGGTTTGGCGGCGATTTGCGTTTCGCGATTAGCGATTGTGTTTAGCGTGCAAAGCACGCTAATCGCGATCGCCCCGAAACCGCCGCAGTGTCCAGTGAATTTTCCGCGTTAATCGCGGGAAAATCACTCCCGCAGATTATAGGTGAGAACGGGCCCTAAGGAGAGAGTGACCACAGTTTATTTCTTAAAGGAATTGTCAGGCAAAAAAAAAAAAAAGTTTCACCTACCTGGGGCTTCTACCAGCCATCCTGTGCCCTCGTAGTCACTCACTGCTGTTACGGTCCCCCGCCGCCAGCTAGTTTCGTTTTTGATGACCTTGGGGTCGGCGGGCCGCATTGCGTACATTTTACACACATTCCTGCTGGTGCATGAACATTAACACATACATTTTTACGCGTTGCACCACTAACGTGTAAAAATGTACGTGTTATTGTTTATGCACCAGCAGGAATGTGTAAAAATGTACGCAATGCGGCCCGCCGACCCCGAGGTCGGAAAAAAACGAAACTGACGGTGGGGGACCAGAGCAGCAGTGAGTGACTACGAGGGCACAGGTTAGCTGCATGGGGCTGGTAGAAGCCCCAGGAAAGTGAAACTTTTTTTTTTTGCCTGACGATTCTTTTAAGGTTCCCCACACAAAAAGTATATACCGGTAAGTCCGATCGATTTTCTAATCTATTCACTTCTATGAGAAATCAAATCAGAAAAACGTTTGAAAATAAGATCGGACCTGTCGGAAATTATCTTTCGAACCATCTATCTGCCAAACAAAAAATCTCATGGTGTATTCCCAGCATTAGAGAGCCATACAAAACTAAAAGTGCCGACTATAAACATCCCATAGTATTTTCCCTCCATCAGAAGACATGCAGAGTTCAACTCCGGACCTTGTAATAAAATCATCAAAATGAGTGAATGCTGGTTTCTATCAGCCTGATCAGTTTCAGCACTGGGGATCTTTAAAGTGAACCGCGATATTCGCCGCTTTGACGATTCCGAAATTGTGATCTTGGTGATTGCGACTTTGGTTTAAATTAGATTTGTCTTTCAGGCCTACCACGACCGATGTACGCGACAGACTCCCGGCCACTGCCCCCCTGAGTGTAATGTCTGGCACACACCATGCAATTTTCCATCTGATCGATGGGTCAATTTCCATCCAATTTACAATCGATTTTCTGAACGATTTTGTACAGAAGTGATCGGAAATAGTCGATTCAACCCACCGATCTGATGGGAAATTGCGTGGTGTGCACCAGACATTAAATGTCCCCCATGACATCCTAAGCTGTCACCCCAGTTACCGGATGCCTGTACCCCGTGGCGCCAAGTGCCACAGCACTGGTGGGAACTGGGTTATAGCAGAGGACACAGAGTCGCGCCAACAGGGGCTGATGAAAATTTACACAGCACAAGCACCGAGGGGACAACATTTTACACGCTAGGCCGATTACGGATAGCTTTCATACTGAAATCTACTGGGAATTGGCCTGTGGTGTATTGTGTGAGCAGACAACAGATCTCTATTTGGGGAGGGAGAGAGAGAGAGATTGCATGGTCGACCTGTCTATACATCGCTAGTTATATGAGCACCTTTGCAATACACAGGAACACATTTCCTGACCTATCTCTGATCCCGCAGGAAAAAAAAAGAAAGAAAAATAATTGTTTGACTTACTGCTCTGCTGATGGTACAGCTTTTGCAGGAACTCCACTACTGCAGCTAATATGTAACAGTGTTCTCCCCAGAATTTTTTTCCAGCCGGGTGGCATGAAATAGCTGCCGGGTGGCATGAAAAAGTAGCCGGGTGGGGCGAGTTGAAAATGCAGGGCAACTGTGCTTACAGCATAGGAGGAGGTGAGGAGGTGAGCCGATGACAGCCGGGTGGTCACCAAATCTAGCCGGGTGGAGCACCCGGCTAAAAGAGCCTGGGGAGAACACTGTGTAAACAAACACTACTGTTTACCAATACGATACCCTGTGATATTTTTCAGTTGTGACAAACATAAAAGAATGAATACATACAGCTACAACACTCAATAGTTAATAACACTATGACGGTATCCTTATCTTTTAAAAAAAAAACATTCGTTTTACATCCTCACCTAACACTGTCAGGGTTGCTGTTGGTTCTCTGCCGTTTTCTCCTGCCAGGAGTGGCTGTATTGCAAGGCAATATGGACGCATACCCATGTTCAGCTTCTGTAATATAATTAACAAATTGTTGCAGTCATTTTGCATAAACAAGGACGTTCACATGCCCCAGGAAGGCAGGGCTGATACAAAATCTAGCTATTTTATACTGCACACTACAAAATGAAAACATTACTGGTTCGTGCAGCAAAACAGGGGCCTAGAAAATCATAGCACAGGTGACAGGCATGAGAGTCAACACAACACGATTGCAAATGATGTTAAATAAAACAGCAGTTTCGTCCACAACAGTCAGAGTTCATCTATCATTTGTAGTATATTTCACTGGCTACTAGAGATACTGTCTCGGGTTTCCATAAAGGGAAAACGTATCTAACAGACTAAGATTATCTCATGTCTAGCTCATGTCGAGGAAACGGCAGTATAAGGAAGCACAGGAATGAAACAATAAAAACAGCTTAAGCATTACCAGTTGCAATTTAGAGAAAGTAATGATTACGAGAACGAGGGTGGATGCACGACACACAAAGAAATCTAGTGGAGGAGTATGTCCCAGAAGTCAGAGGGAGGAGGGTCATCTCCAAATAGGCATAAACAAGGAGATATTATGGATAGGCGCGCTGATATAGACTGTGTGATACAATGGAGTACTACGCTACACAAGGAAACATCTTGAGATAAACATACATAGCAGTGGGAGGGGACGATCAGATTACACTGGGCTTCATGTATTAAAAAGAAAATGATTTTGATGTTTGTAAAGGCAGTAGATATAGTAATGTATCAGGCTATATATGACAAACAGTATAGTGCATTAAAAATGCTCACCATTCACAAATGAGGTTTTAGGGCCTGTTTACAAAGCTGTAACCACGCAAATATATTTTTCTCCAATCCTTTTATTTATTTATTTTCCATCCCAGAGATGTTATCTGAGATGCAGCCACACTTTAAGTTGCCCATAGCCATGATACGATGCACATCCAAAGCAACCAATGATCTGCGGTATCAACAGACCATCTGCTGAAAGAAGGACTGCCACAGCACTCAATTGTTCTCTGATAAAAAAACAAATTAATTGGGAAGGTTTTTTTTTTTCCAGCTGAGCCTCAAACCAGCAATCATGTATACTGGCCATGTCACCCTTCAGCAGTGGACTTTTCTTCGGATACTGCTGCATCCTTGAACCTTTGGCCAGGATTTGTCTGCTTAAATAGGGCCTACAAAATTCTGCTATTTGTATGGGGGACATCTGCATACATTATGGCAGCCAGAGATGTTTGTTGGCCTACTATTTGCGGAGGATTCTTGAATGTCTATGAGAGCAGGACCTTTAGTGCAGATAGGAAGCCCCAGTAAACATGGGTGCCAAAACAGGACATATATGCTTAAAGCAAAAGCAATATCTATTTATTGATCATTTGCAGAGATTTCCAATATGGTGTGAAATCTATGGCAGGAAGGAGCCCTGCAGAGGCTCAGAGATGCCTGTTATTGCTGTGAAGCTGGAAGCAGGATGTGATTGGCCGCTGTAGGACAGGCCATACATGGCCCAGCATAGGCAATCAGTGTACGCAGCTCCATGGCTTGCTCGGACGTCTGTGGCAGACCAGACAGTGCAGGTAATCCCGGTGTCACACACACACAGGCAGCCGAGGCCCCAGTACGTGATGTGCTCCATGTCGCCACTTACCCCTCTCTCTCCTCTCCACGTACTCGGCTGCCTGCAGCAGGACCTGGAGGTTGCTGGGCAGCTGCTCCATGTCGGCTGGGCCGGGGTCAGTGCAGGCCAGTGAGGATGATCAGAGGGAGGGCGGATCTGCACTGTCACCGCACCGTACTCGGTGTATGTCAGCCCGCGGCCGACACAGCTATTATTTCCCTACACAATACATGTAACTGACACCGAACAGCCACACAGCACCGCCCCCCGACACGCCCACCGCGCACACCCCCCTCTCTAGCACCGTATGGACCGTTCTCACGCCTCCGTCTCCACACTGCAAGATGCAGCCGCTACACGGAGCCCATCCGCCTTTCCTGCCACCCGCTGCCCACAGCTGATCCGTGCATCACCCCACAGCGCCCTGTTTCCATGGAGCTTCCTGGAACGGGTGGAGTTTCCGAGGACAGAGCGCCCATTGGCTACTGGAAGTAGCGAGGCGTGGTCTCAGCGTCAAACGTCATTCCAGACAGCAACAGAATTAGGCGGGAATAGAGGATTCTTTCAAATTTCAAAACCCACAATTTCGCCCCAGAATATGTGTTTATTGCTATGTGAAGAGAATACTGACTCTGTGAGATCAATTCAAGGAAAAAAAGAGCAGCAAACAGAAGGCTAGAGCTAGCAACACCTGATTATAATGAGTACAAATGGCAGAAGGTCTTGTCATAGTGACAGGACTGAGTGGCTTTGAATAACAAATTAGCCAATAAATGTATCATCTTGATTAAAAACTCCTTGCTTTCACAGATGGCTAAAACAGTACAACACTCTACTGCTTCTACAATAACAAGACAAGACATAGTACATTTATATTGTGCTTTTCTCCTGGTGGACTCAAACAGCCAGAGCTGTAGCCACCTAAATGCTCAATAGGTGACCAGGATCATTAGGGAGCCTTGCCTGAAGATTCCTTACTGTTTTATGTACTGGTTTAAGCCAGGATTTAAACCCATGTAAAAGGGCTCAAATCTCACATCAAAGACAGCAGCCTTACCAGTATAGTACAATGTTATACGCTGGCTATACTAAGTTACATTTTAATGTATGATTTCTTTATTATAAATAAAAAATAAATGCATAATAATTAAATGGCTGACATTTGTTCAATTGCTTCAACATTTTCAGGCTTTCTTGTTCAGTAATCTAGTCTTGGTCAGTGGTGTGGGGATAGCAATAGTGACTGCCATGGGGCCCCTAAACAAAGGCATAACCAGTGGGTCTAATTCAGGGGGTCTCAAACTCAATTTACCTGGGGGGCCGCAGGAGGCAAAGTCAGGATGAGGCTGGGCCGCATAAGGAATTTCACAATCGCGGTGCATCACCGCCTCTGCCCGCCCCTCTCACTCTTCCTTCACAGAGAGGGGCGGGGAGAGGTGGCGATCCGTGCAGCGATTGACGTCAGGAGGGGCAGAGCTGAAGTTGAAAGCTCTGCCCCTTCCGGGAAATGCCGGCGGATTGCCCCCCAGGCGATTTGGGGGCTCTGCAGCCCTCGTTTAGTGGCGGGGATGCGGCGGATTACTTGGGAGCACTGAAGAGAACTATAAGGAAGCTTTTGCCGGCGAGGGCCACAAAATATTGTATCAAGGGCCCCAAATGGCCCGCGGGCCGCGAGTTTGAGACCCCTGTTGGAAGGCGATAAGGGGGTACAAATCAGGCGCCCTGAAAGTAACATAGCTCTCCAAGCTCCATCAACTATTCTACCTTCCTATTAGGTGTCCCTATCTCCATGACTACAGCACCATCTCTTGTCACATGACCAGCAGACTACATTAAGAGAGACTGTACTGTAATCACAGAGATGGAGACACAAGGAGAAGGTAAGTCAGATCCTGGAGTGTTACTTCTCTCATGTAGTCCACTCGCTACTCTGCATAATGGGGAGGTCAATGCTTTTAAATGTATGTTCTATTTTTAATCCCAATTTCAATATAATAAAGCTATATATGTTTATAATTACACTTGATACCAATCATTTCATAGATTAGTAGGTCAACACTACCTATTTTGAGGGCCCCTCTTGCTAAGTATACTGGGGACTACTTCTGTCTATCTTTACTAGGGGGCCCCTCTTTCTACCCACAATGGGTAGCCACCATTGTAATGTGGCTAATCTGGCTACCTATACTGGGGGACTACTTCTGGCTACTAGTACAGTACTGGGTGCCCCTCTTGCTACGTATTCTAAGGGATTACTTCTGTCTACCTATTACTGGAGGGGGGCGGGAGGCATCTGGCCACCTATATTCAGAGCCCCTCTTTCTACCTATACGGGGTTGGGGGGGTGGGGTCATCTGGTTACCTGTACTGGGAGCCTATCTATACCGAGGGCCTCTCTTGTTACTACCTATGGTGGAGGGCTACTTCTGCTACCTTTATTACTAGGGGCCTCTCTGGCTACCCATACGATGGGAGGGGGTACCTCTAGCTAACTATACTGGTGGGGACTACTTGAACTGGTGGTACCTCCAGCAATGGTCTTACTTTTTCTTTTTTTTCTATTTTTTTGTAGGATAGTGTTATGTGACCTGTACTGTCCCAATCATCCTGTGTTTTATCACAGCCTCTTATGGTGCCCATACATGGTACATTTTTTTTTCATCCAATCTTACCATTTCTATGTAATATAAGGGAACTGCCTAAATTATCTTTTGAGTATATTCACTTAATTTACCCTTATACCACATAGAAATGGTAAGATTGTATGAAAATAATTGTACCATATGGGCACCATAAGTCTTTCAGTCTATTTGAAATCAACTGTGTTTCTAGATTTAATTCAGCTGTGTAAGAGGCGGGACAAGCCCAGGCCGGGATTCCTGTTGCACTATTGGTTGTGTGCATGTTTATGTTTTTGGGCTGTGTGATATTTCGCCTCCCAAGGAAGCTGGTGAAACATAAGCCCTGCACTGTCCATCACATCATTAGCCACCTTAGCTCCATTGCCCTGGACACCACTTACTGCCACTAGTTACTAGATTATGCCACCTGACTGATGAACATTACATTTGCCCTTTATGATTGGAGCAGCAGCCTTTACAATTGAGTATACAGGCAGTCCATAGGGACAATTTCACTGTGAATTACTACATGGGGACTATTGCTAAAGGCAGGGCTGTATTGGTTGGTGAGCATCTTATCTGAGCAAAGCCACAGCTGTGCTCCGACACCACATATCAGGGTTCACTGTCGCCGGGTAACACTACCACATGGGAAGCGATGGCACACATACAAACGCTGCCATTCAGCTGCGTTTCAATTGCACCCGAATGGTGCTTGTAGCCAGCAGATTGAACTGTCTAACAAGCACGTAGCTCAGCCTCCCTAATGAAAAGGGCCTTATTCTGAATACACTTCTAAACATAGTGTGAATGCTTTCCTAGAGTTCCTCTTCAACTGAGTCTTCTGCTAGAGGAATTCATAACCACTCCTCTGACAGGAATTATGGTATTACTAGTGACCTTAGCCCGTTTAAAAACGGGCTAGGTCTGTCCCCGTCACGCACCCGCCGCACACCCGGCCGCCCGCTCACACGCCTGCCTGGCTCCGTCCCTGTCGTCCTGCCTGTGTGAGGCTGGGTCTACACAGAGACAACTGTCCCTGCTGTACGCAGGGACAGTTGCCTATTATTATATAGGATAATGTGCAGAAGCATTGGATAGAAAACATACAGTTTTTTAGAGGTTTAAAATGACAGGGTTAGCGCTGGGCAGAAACTTTATTGCCCATCTTGCCCAGCCCAGATTTCATGCCTTGCTTAGTTCCTTCACTTTGGCTTTAATTCATAAAGGGCTATTTGTTAAAAAAAAATGTTGTCCCTCTTCTGTGCAGTGACAGAGTTACAATAGTGAGGCCCGGTTCACACCTGCGTTGAAGTGGCAAACGGATCTGTGAAAACAGATCTGATCACCGGTCGATCGGATCAGTTTTCACTCATTTTCCATTCCCCCACATCCTCCCCAGACCCCCACCCCCAAAGTGTATTTTTCTATTTAGAACAGTCCGTTTCTTCACTAGTGTGAAGAAACGTTCCGCTTTCTCATTGCCCCCAATGCAGTGCTTCAGCTTCCGTTTCCGTTCTACTGAGCTCAGCAATCTGGAAAAATTGGTTCTGAAGGAAACTTGCACTAACTAGCAGATTGTGCAGAACAGATGGATGTGAATGGATCCGTAGGTTAACATTGGATCCAGCTGCATCCGTTCCCTTTCGATCTGGGAATGGACTGTTTTTTAACTCTGATGTAAACCGGGCCTCGGCATGCCTTTAGATCTACATGTCCCCTTTTAGCCCCTCTAAATCTGTATCTGTCTTAATTCAAAGTAAACACACTTTTGTATCCTGTTTGAGACCCATTAAAAATTAACTTTTATTCATATTGGTTAAAATCACATAACCTATAATAAATCCTTTAATGTATCATTTTACGTTTTATTTTCCTTATATGTAGATAAACTAACAATACAAAAGGCAGTGAATTAATTTATTCACCCCTGGTGGCTTTATATCAGACCCGGCCACCTAGGGTCACTGCCTAGAGATTTAATAGTGCTGAGCTTATTCTATTAACAGAAATTAACCCCCCACCAAAAAAACGACATGTTTCAGCTCATAAAAATAGAGCCGTCGTCAGGGCAAAAATGGATAAAGTGCTAGGGTGCAAAGTGCATAGTAATAGAAACACACAGCTATTTACAAATCATAATAAAGGAAAATAACAAATGAGAGATGTTCTCTCACACAAGGTCAGCTATATCGCTATATATATCGCTATATACAGTAAAAATCAGAAGTGTGTATTTCAGTCTTAATTCAGGCAGACCTAAACCCAGAACTTCCTCTCTGATCTAAAAGAAAAGCAACAGCATAATAACCTGTAAAGTGTACCCGAGTCGGCGTGGGGCACAAATGGGACACCGAGGCATGTTTCCTGCTCAATGCCATGCCTCTCCGTCTCCTCCACACCACTCTCAGCCTCTCCTGCGCCACTCTGTAACCCTCTGAAATTGCTGACGCGCAGTTTGTCACCAGCTAATAGGTAAGTGACACCCCTTGCAACCCCCCCCCCCCCTTGTTTGCAACAGCCCTTCCCCAGCTCTAAATGGCTAGCTCTGCTTCTCCTCGGCCTCCCTGCTCTGTGCTTTTTTTCTGAATAGAGAATTAGGTAGGCTGTTCTCTAAAAACACACACAGGGTGGATTTCCCCTGTATTTTCCTTTTCTCTTGTGCGAGAGTTTAAGCCCGCTTTAAAGAGAATCTGTACAGTAAAATTCTTACAATAAAAAGCATACCATTCTATTCATTATGTTCTCCTGGGTCCCTCTGTGCTGTTTCTGCCTCTCCCTGCTGCAATCCTGGCTTGTAATTGCCATTTTATGCAGGGTTTACAAACATAAGGCATAGCAATTTGATACGCTGAGAGTAGCTTAGTGTGTGAGTCATACAGAGTGTGCAGGGGGCCTGGAGAGGGTGTGTATAGCTTCTGCCAATGACAAGTAGTGCAGCACATTCCACACATTCCAGCCTCAGCCGACAGAAGAGAGACAATTAGATCATATAACAGAGATAACACAGCCACTGTGCAAATAGGAAAGGCTGCAGTAAGACAGAGCACATTAGAACAACTATAGGAACATATAGGATAGAATTAAGGCTCAAAATTTTGTTAGAGTCTCTTTAACATTTTATTAATAGCCTCCTTTTGGCTGTCTCTTTAGCCTGAAACATTTTATCGAATGCTTGAGGCATCAAAGGCTGAAGGGAAACTCAGACGGTGAAGAGCAAAGCAAGACTCCTGAAGTAGGGCAATACTTGCTCCAAACTGTTTTATCATTGAAGAAGCTTAAAGGAAACTTGTAATGCAGTAAAAAAAAAACAAAGCCACGGCGAGGGACGGGAAGATCGTTTTGCCCCGGCTTGGGCACAAGACGTCTGCAGGGGATCGGTAGAAGTCGCAGGTAAGTTTTTTTTTTTTATTGCATTCCAGGTTACCTTCAAAGGAACCTGAAGTGAGAGGGATATGGAGGTTCCCATTAATAAACAATGCCAGTTTCCTGACTTCTGTGCTGATGATCAGTCTCTAATACTTGAAATCTTTGGCCCAGAATTAGTATACAGATCAGATGCTTTGACTCTGGTGTGACTCCTCTGGCTGCATGCTTGTTGCAGGTGTGTGATTTAAAATCAACTAAAGACAAAAGCTCAGCATGACAGCCAGGTAACTGGCATTGTTTAAAAGGGAATAAAGATGGCAGCCTCCATATTACTCCCACTTCAGGATCCCTTTAAAAGTCTCTCCCACAGTGGAGTTTAGTCGTTTAACACTTAGTGATAACTTTACACTTAGCGGCCCTTATTCCATTCACTTTTTCACCTAGTTGATATTTTCACACCTTATCAATAAATTGCCTTTGAAGCCACCAGCAAGCAAGAAAATATGCAGAATAATTTTGATAGTACTTCAACTTTTTTGTACTTTTTAAATTTTAAAAAAAGAGTTCTGAAAAGATTTTTTTTAATAGAATATGAAAATGTATCTTCTAGGAAAAAAAAAAAAGAGAAACAAGTGCATTGAATAAGGGCCACTATAGTACTTGTACTCAAATTCAAACAACCTTGTCATTATTTGAACAGAGCATAAAACTTGTACACAGTGGCGTAGCTAAGGAGCTGTGGGCCCCGATGCAAGTTTTACATGGGGCCCCCCAAGCACTGTATACATATCAATTGATATGGCGCACCAAAACTTGTCAAGGATTTCTACAGTGTCAGAGGTGCAAGGAGGGGATGGGAAACAGTTTGTTAATGAATACCACTAGTCAAAGCATGTATAGAAGTTATTATTACCAGCACAGGGCCAATAGAGAGCTAATATTGTGCTTGAGGGAGGGCCCCTCGGGGCCTCTCTGACAAAAGGGCCCCGATTCGGTCGCTACCTCTGCAACCCCTATTGCTACGCCACTGCTTGTACAGAAGGAACACATTTCCAAGTAAATATGTTAGTAATAGATTTGGTCCTCTGCTGGTAAGTAAAAGAGTTAGCAAGAAGTAGAGAGATAGGTATAGAAGTGAAAAATGAGAAAAGGTTTATCATACCAAGAAGCTTTTCTCTTCCATAGATAATTCAGCCTAAAAACCTCCCCTCAAGCCTGGTACACATTTTCAATTATGATTGGCCAGTCATTGACCAATTTTACCACCTCCATGTAGTATGAGAATTTCCCTATACAATGTGCTCATAGTATTTATGTCCGTATAACCTTATACTACATGCAGGTTTTAAGATTGGTCAATCATAACTGAAACTGTGTACCAGGCTTTACCCCCAGAGTATTGCATGATGTAACATAGCACTACTTAAAGAGAACCCGAGGTGGGTTTGAAGAATATTATCTGCATACAGAGGCTGGATCTGCCTATACAGCCCAGCCTCTGTTGCTATCCCAACCCCCCCTAAGGTCCCCCTGCACTCTGCAATCCCTCATAAATCACAGCCACGCTGCTGACAAACAGCTTGTCAGAGCTGGCTGTGTTTATCTCTATAGTGTCAGTCTGCTGCTCTCCCCGCCTCCTGCAGAACTCCGGTCCCCGCCTGCATCCCTTCCCTCCCTGCTGATTGGAGGGAAGGGACGGGGTCAGGGACCAGAGCTATGCAGGAGGCGGGGGAGCAGCTGAGACTGACACTACAGATGTAAACACAGCCTCACAGCGTGGCTGTGATTTATGAGGGATTGCAGAGTGCAGGGGGACCTTAGGAGGGTTTGGGATAGCAACAGAGGCTGGGCTGTAAAGGCAGATTCAGCCTCTGTATGCAGATAACATTCTTTAAACACACCTCGGGTTCTCTTTAAGTCCTGATGATGACCTGGCTGAACCATTTGTAGACTCCTTGAGCCAAGCTTGAGACAAGTCTAGTTCCTCTTCTCATGATCATGAAATTCCCTCCATGACAAACTCCTATGTTTGGAGTCAAGCAGGCCAAAAACATTTCTGCCAATAGGACACTGCGAGAAAGTGGCAGTAGGACGGTTCATAACTCTGCATCAAATGGTGCATTGGTGCAGTTCAATAGATTTTCAATAGAATTTTCATGGTGAAATTTATTACAAATCTGGGTGCCGTGTATAAAACCTGATACACACATCCAATTTTGATTGGTCAGTGATTGGCCAATTTTACCACTTCCAAGTAGTACAAGAGCTTAGCTACAGAATCTGTTCATAGTATTCAAAATCTGTTGACCCTTATACTACATGGAGGTAGTAAAATTGGTCAGTGATTGTCCAATCAAAATTGGATGTGTGTATACACTGTAAGGGGACTCAATCCCTCTTTGATCAGAATTATATCAGAGAAGGATCGATCTGTTTGCCACATAGGGCAAAAATCTATGTGTATGGGTACCTTTGGAAGCCCTTTCAGTGATCTTTCTAATGCCTAATTGGTGCAGAAGTTCTGGACCTTCCTCTGGGTGTTTTATACAGATTGCATTGCTCAGTATTCTGTTATATCTCACCAGGAACTTGCCCTAATATGTATCACACTGCTGGAAGTTTGCACTGTTTGATGTAGTAGATGTACTGTTAACACCTGCAGTCCCCCCCCCCCCCCCCCCCTCCAGCCCATCAATATACAGGTAGTGCCCAGTTAAACGATATAGGGACTGTAGGTTCATTCTCAACATTAATCCGTTCTTGTGTCATCTCTGCCCCCTGTACCTTCTGTGTGCTCCACTATGCTTCTAGCGTACCCTTTGTTCCCCTGTGCCATCGGTGTTCTCTATGCCACCTCTGCCTCCACTGTATTCCTTTGAGCCTCCTTCTGCCCTAGTGATGATTGTAATATATTAATTTCTGGTTCCTGCGATCATGCTGCAGCTCCAGCCTCCATTCACCGCTCTTCACTCAGCCCTGTGATGCCGAATATCCGGGGGGTAGCAAATGCAGGAACACATCTGGCTAAAATGGAGGCTGATATTGGAGGGCACATCTGGCTATACTGGGGGGGTGATCTGATACTGGGCACACATCTGGCTATACTGGGGGGGGTGATCTGATACTGGGCACACATCTGGCTATCTATACTTGGGGGACATAATACTGATGGCAGGTTTTTTACCTACTGTAGCAGAAAACCTGAGAAATAATGCAATTTTAACGGTTTTCCCTCTTTTTTCCCACTAAAATGCACAGAAAAAAATTCTCAGGACAAAATATCCCCCCCTGAAAGTCTAATTTATCATGAAAAAAAAAAACAGATATCCAGATTATTTAGGTGTCGTGAGTAGGGATAAAGTTATGGCTGTTTAAATAGGGACGTAGCTACAATGTCAAAACTGCTCTGGTCCAGAAGGGGAAAACAAGGTCTGGATGCAAAGTGGTTAAAAACATTTTTTTCTTTGAATTCTTTAAAATTGATTTAACTTTTTTTTTTAATTTACTTGTTTCCATTCTTGGGCTGTTCGTATCGGCGGGTTGTTCGTAAGTCGGGGAATACTAGTACAATCATCATAATATTGAGTGGTGCAACAATCAAAGAAAATTGGTATCAGGATAATCATTTTTGTTATACAGTCTGGATTCAAAAATGGTAAAAAAAAAAAACCAACCACCAATGCCTAGTGCACACCATGCAATTTCACGTCAGATTTCCGATCCTTTTTCTGAATCATTTCTTTATTGATCAGAAACCTGATTGGATCTGTCGGATAGTATCGATTGACCTGTCGATCTGACTGGAAATTGCATGGTCAGTACCAGGCTTAAAGAGAATCTGTATTGTTAAAATCGCACAAAAGTAAACATACCGGTGCGTTAGGGGACATCTCCTATTACCCTCTGTCACAATTTCGCCGCTCCTCGCCGCATTAAAAGTGGTTAAAAACAGTTTTAAAAAGTTTGTTTATAAACAAACAAAATGGCCACCAAAACAGGAAGTAGGTTGATGTACAGTATGTCCACATATAGAAAATACATCCATACACAAGCAGGCTGTATACAGCCTTCCTTTTGAATCTCAAGAGATCATTTGTGTGTTTCTTTCCCCCTGCAGCTATCTTCCACTGAAGTGTCAGGCTGTTTCTTCCTGCAGAGTGCAGACAGCTCTGCCTGTATGTAATTCCTCAGTATGTGAAAGCCCAGCCAGCTCAGAGGAGGATTTATCCAGCTTGTAAAAGATAAGAGGGAAGAGAGAAGCTGCACTAATCTAAATAATACACAGGCAGTGTGCAGAGAGGGGCCTGGAGGGGGGAGATGCATCACAGAACCACAACACTGAAGAACTTGGCAGCCTTCCAGACACAGTCTGACAAGAGAGAGATAAGTTGATTTATTACAGAGATGGTGATAGTAGAACGTGCTGCAGTAAGCCAGAACACATTAGAATAGCCTTTGGAACTTGTAGGATGATAAAAAACAGGATGCAATTTTTGTTACGGAGTCTCTTTAAAGAGGAATTCTAATGAAAATAATGTAATAAAAAAAAGTGCTTCATTTTTACAATAATTATGTATAAATGATTTAGTCAGTGTTTGCTCGTTGTAAAATTTTCCCACTCCCGGATTTACATTCTGACATTTATCACATGGTGACATTTTTACTGCTGGCAGGTGATGTCCCTGGAAGGAGATGCTTCTTGCATTTTTGGCAGTTGGAAACAGCTGTTATTTCCCACAATGCAACAAGGCTCCCACAGTGTGATGTCAGTACCTCAGTGCTGTGAAGCACTGACATCACACTGTGGGAGGGGTTTCACCACAATATCAGCCATACAGAGCCCCCTGATGATCCGTTTGAGAAAAGGAAAAGATTTCTTGTGGGAAAGGGGGTATCAGCTACTGATTGGGAGGAAGCTGAATTCTTGGTTACGGTTTCTATTTAAGCAAGCAGGAAGTCTTTATTGAGGGAGCTGTTAATGTGGAAATTGTGTTATGAATGCCTGTTTGTGACAGGTTTACTTTAAACAATTGCAAACTGTAAAATCTAAACTCAAAGCAAAATATAAACTCATCAGTGAACAACACACTTAGGCCCCGTTCACACTTGCGTTAGAGTGGCAAACAGGTCTATGAAAATGGATCTGATCACTGTCGATCGGATCCGTTTTCACTCCGTTGCCTTTCCAATGCTTCCGTTCCGTTTTCCAACCCCCAAAGTGAATTTTGCAGGTTTGAACAGTCCATTTCTTCACTAGTGTGAAGAAACGTTCCATGTTCTCATTGCCCCAATGCAGTGCTAGAGCTTCCGTTCCGCTGAGCTCAGCGGTCTGGAAAAATTGGTGCAACAGGAAACTTGCGTTCCTTTCAGCGGATAGCGTGAGACGGATCCGTTTGAATGGACGGATGTGAACGGATCCTTAGGTTAACATTGGATCGATTTGAATCCGTTCCCATCCGGGAACAGACCGGCTTTTAACACCAGTGTGAACCGGTCCTTAAAGTTCCACCAAATACTGAATCTTCTTAGGGTCATCTCTAATAGTCCATTACTGGAAACATCACACAAACACATAACTTTAACAAAAAAAGAAAATGATACATTTTTGTATTGCACTAGAAGGTTGTTTTTGCATTTATTTATAAAAAGTATATTTTATTTCAGATGTTTGACAGTTTATATATGCCGTAAACCCTGAGAGATAAAAATTTAGTTCAAATTTCACAAAAAAAAAAAAAAATACTCTGAGAACAGTTTTAAAAATATATATATATCTTACTGTAATAAAAAAGGCCAACTCTCAGTCTATTATTATACTATAAAAGGTGAGCACATTGCTCCTTTTTAAAATACACGTTCAGAATCTGGAAGTATAGTTTTTATACCAGGTTAAAATCAGTAGATAGTCACTAGCTAAACTGTCCCTCTGACCAAGGCATGGCGGGGGCAGAAAAGGTAAACAGTATTGGTTAACACAAATTAGTACAGTGCACAAGGCTCAAACAAGCAACATTCAAGCAAAACGATGTAAGAAAAAATTATTACAAAAAAACTATTCCTTTAAAATCTGAGTATACATTATGTAAACTTATGTTAATATGCTAGTTCAGTACACAAACAGCATGTTATTTTGTTGTTAAAATAGCATAATGCGTTTGTAGGATAGGCTCATGGAGACTAACTGTATTGAAAATTACAAAAACCTGTGCCTATATAAAATTGGGGAAAAAAAACAAAAACAAATGGAACTGCAAAAATTTGCAAACTGGGTCATAATCTTAGCATCACACTGAGGGGGAGGTGCCATACTCAACATAGTAAGTATATTGTTTTACCGTGCTGGCTTTGTCAAGTTTACTTTAAGGCTGCTTACACACAGGGATGTTACAGGCGCACGTTAGCGCAGCCTGTAACGCTCCCCCAACGCCCAGCAATGTAACACAAGTGGGCTGTTCACACTGCCTACGTTGCGTTACATGTAACGCTGCACGTTCTCCCGAAATTGCAGCATGCTACGGCATTACAGTGGCTTAAACCGCGTTAGACTGTTTGCACATGCTCAGTCAGGTTGGGGAGGAGCGGAGAGCGGCCAGGCACATGGCTAATTAATATTCACTGCACGTTGTGACGTGCAGTGTTTACTTCCTGGAGCGGCCGCTCTGTGCGGGACCACGTGATGCCGCATGCGTCCAAGAGTACGCATCACGGGATCACGGACGCCAGAGTGAGCTGCACAACGCTCAGACGTCCACATCGAAGAGCACCAGGCCTTGCGTTAGGTGCACGTTATGCGACCTTAACGTAGCACCTAATGCAACGTCTTTGTGTGCAAGTAGCCTAAAACTAACCTGTCATTTGAAAGATCTCGCTCAACGTACTCCAGGCAAGTGACTGCACATGAAGCAGGTTCATGTGGCTTTATGGCCAAAAGCTTCGAGATTCCACCACATTTAGCATCTCAAGGTTGTCAGCATGGAAAACGAACACCGTTTTCCGCACGCGATTTTTAGACACTATGCATGTTTGTTTGTGTTTAATGGCGTGCTTTATGCCATAGTAGCTAATTATTGTCAATGTGAAACCGCACATGATGTGCAATATGATGTGGTAAGAAGTACGTTTTTGTTTCATGCGTGCAAAGTTCAAATTCAAAGTGTGAATCAACCCATTGACTAATGCTGGTTTACAGCTGTAATGCAATTTTTCATGCAGAAAAATGCAGATGCTCCTTGACTAAATGTATACTCTACATGTTACAGATGACACCCCTCACCATCAACTGGGAAAAAAAAGACTGCTGATGGAAATATTATTGGTGTATATCCTGACATGAATGTAATCTATTCAGGCACACTAGGCATAGGTCCACCTTAAACAATATTAACTGCATTGAGCAACATAAAAGAGAGAACCTGATCAGTTGCTATCTCAGCTGAGACTGTAGCTGTAGCAATCCTTTGTCTTTCTACTGTAAAACTGAGGTTCTTTGTTATTTACCCTGGATCAGTTAAGGTTTTTAGCTCTATAAATGAATGTAATAAAGATCCTGAGATTTTTACAGATATGTGTCAAATTGGCTGTATCATCAATGACATGCAACTATTACGAGTTTGAATGCAAATAGACTGCAAGTGAGCCAAAAAACCTCAGCCACTACCAAGGTTGACTGCCTTAAGGTGGCCACTAACGGTCCAATTTCTAGCGAAAAATCGTTCGAGCGATCAGAAATTCTGATCGGATTGGTTGTAAATTATCTCCATTGGTGGACACAATCGATTATGAACTAGTGAAAAAAAAAAAAAAGTCGTCCGAACAAATTTTCGTAGAACCAAAATTTGGATTTTCTTGTTGGTTCTGATAGATAGGAAGCAAAGATTGGCTCGTTGATGGTGTAGTGAACGACGTATTACAATCTTTCACTTCCAATCAGAATTACTGATTGCTCTAACGATTTTTCGAAAGAAATTGGACCATTAGTGGCCAGCTTTAGTTTCAACTAGTTTGTATGCAAACTCGTAACATTTCTATCTCATTGATAATCTCTGTTCATAGCTCCACCAATGAAAACAAAGAAAAACCTTGGATCAACATTGGTCTTACATCATTCAGACTGAAAACAAACACAAAGGGGAAAAAAAAGACATAATAAATAGGTAAAAGCATTTCACATATTATAAAACTGCACATATTAAAGCAGTAGAATCTTAAAATGTGTCTCAGCATGCTTAGAGCATTGGACCCAATTTGCTACAATCCTTCCAGGGATGAGGACTTTGACGAACACAAGCAAGCTTGCCCGGAATTTATTGAAAACTGCATAATAAATAGCAACAGTCTGCAGTTCCTGATTGGGTCATGTCAAATTATAGCCAGGACTGCTGAGTGAGTAGTATATTAGCAACTGCGTGCATTTGAGTGACTACAACCCCACATGTGCTGATTCATAGACTTTCTTTCAATAACCTCTAAAACGTTTCATCAAACTGAATTATAAAATTGTTGTCACCTAGTAAATACATGCCAGGTTTGCAAGAAAGCTTATGTTCCTCAATGATCTCTGACTCCAAGGAGCCTTAGCAAATAGGGCCTGTTGTGTTGCAGCAGTATTACCCTACAATGTAGGATATAGTATGGCACTTTGAAACAATTCCCTCTGTGTGCTGTACATTTACACTGTACTAGGACCACACAGAGGGTCACAGTATATAAGAGGAGGGCGATATTGAAATGCGTTTGACACCACTATCTTGCACCCTCTCCACCAGCATCAGGGTAGATGCTGGGCTGCATCTTGTGTGACTCGATCCTGAGGACTGCAGTGCACATGGTAGCAGTGAGAACAAACTCGAACAGGTTGTGAGTTGTGAACATGAGGCAGAGAAGATGAATAGCTTGAGCACCGGGAGCAGAATATCTGCAAAGAGAAGACAAGCAAAGAAAGCATTAAAATCTACACACGGTTAAGTCTTAACAACGCTATAACTGCTTCACATATTTTCTGCATCTAGTCTATCGATAACTTCATACTTTCAGTAGACGCAGTTTGCCATTCTGCTTGTAAGGGGTTTCCAAAGATGTCCTCACCTGATTGGCCATTTCTATTGGACCTTGCATTCTACTCCTAGAGCAAGTCACTCAGATTTAAGCCACATGACTGAACTGATTGCTCCATGACAGAGAGTACCCTAGATGGCTGTTTTTAACTCAGAATGTTTTGTTGGTTGGCATAATAAGCATCATCAATTAGTTGTAGATCAGGAAAAAGGGATGTGGGAAACAGGAAATGACGTGAATACTTCCCAACGAGAGCACAGACGTTAAAACTTCTGCTCAACCAGTGCCTTTTACTCCTCCTCTAATTATTGGTCTTGCAGCATACCAGGAAGGATAGGACATTATAACGGTCAGTGACATATGGCCTCGCTTTCCCTGTGATTATTACTAGTCCTGTTGGGCTAGGTCACTCTCCCTTTGTTACACCATAAGCCAAACCAAGATGTAAAGTAAAGTAAAACAAATCAATCTCTCCACTAGCATGTTGCATTAGAGCTCTTTGAATCACCAGCTAACCTTCACACCACAGACATTCTTCCAACAATAAGCTGTGAAGGAAGTTTTTCTTCCTGTTCAGGAGTTCCTTAGGGAACAGCCCCAGTGGCACTCTACTTACTATAGGAAATACTGCAGTGGCAGAAAGAAGCTAAGATACATTTTACAGTGTTTTGCATCATCAATGAAGATATTAAGCCAAAAACATTAGGTGCAAGACTGAGAAGAGGGAGAAGGGGAACAGCACAATACAGATAAGGCTTGGAAACAACCAGAATAGTGGGATCAGGTGTATACAAGCTGGTTCAGCAGACACTCTGCACTTCATACTGTGCTGGCATCTTCATATAGCAGTTCTACATTCTAATAGAGATTGCACCTGAAGAAGCCCGATTTGACCAGCGAAACGTGTCACGCAGTGTTAAATCGTTATTACCCTAATTCTAGCCTGTGATCATTAGAAGGTAAACTCAGCTTCAACACATCGCCACTGGGGTGCTTCTTTGTCTTTCAGATCTTAAAATGGTGTCCTAATAATGCAACTAAACTGCACAATTGATCAGGGTCCCATTTTAAGGCAATTTAGTTAACGTGTTCTCCCACTGCACTTACAATTTAATGTAAACTCTGGTCTCCAGCTGAAGAATTATATAAACATGGAAATCACAAAACAAGGATTTACCTTTCCACAGCTACGACAGTGATGCCGCCTTCGTAAAAGTGTAAAGGTTGCATAGCAGCTCATGCACTGGGTACTGGCGCTGTCTGGAATCCATTCTGGAGTTACTGGAATAAATAAAAGTAAACATGGGTGCAATTAGTATAGATCTGAACTCGTAGAGCTGCAGTCTGAGAAATGTCATATTTCGAGATGTGGCCAGGAATGCCGCAAGCAGAAGAATTTTTAAAATAAACCAAATAAGCATCTGGCACAAGGTATACATATAATAAACTGGTTATCCTTAATGTACAACCATCAATAGTCAAACCAGATAAAGAAGAGACATGGGAATACAAAAAATATGTTATAACATTTAGCTAGCGGAGCAATACCCATGAGGGGGCCGGCAAACTCCAGCCCAGAATGGGGAGGGTAGCAGAAATTATGAAGGAACACTGAGGCTAACAACTACATGTACCTATATCTATAATCACAGTTTACTTGTAAGCAGGGCCGCATTTCCCAGGCCTTGGGCAGCTGCAACCCATGGGGGCACCTGAACATGAAAGAGGGGTCGTTACATATGAAAGAGAAGGCTGAAAATTGGGAGCAACACATGAAAAGGGGAAAATAATGCCCAAAGAATCTGTTTGTGAAAGAGAGGCGCTACAGTACATGGATGATACACATGGAAGAGGGGGCTGCACATGGAAGGGGAGCCACAACATACTTGGCCTAGGGGCACAAAGTATAAATCCAGCCTTGCTTGTAAGTTGAATGACCAAGGCTCCCACTTTCTGACTCAGAGGCAATACATCAATTCCACTTATTTGGGATCACAGTGAGGCCGAGGACCCACTGGGAGCAATTCTGCAGCGCCTGTAGATCGCGGCAATCAGCAGAGCACTACAACAGTGGAATCCTATGGGGGTAGCTCCACTCGCAGCATTGTGATAGCGGAGCGATCACAAATATCTGCATGCAGCATTTTGGGAGCAATCCCGGAGTGATCACATCAATGGCTGCAGAGGCAAATCACGATTGCTTGGGGAATCACGTTGAAATAGTGGCACTTCCACAATTCGGGAAATCGTGGGTGCTTTCTGCTATTTCCTGCAAAGCTCTCATAGTGGACCCAAAGCCTTACATGAAACATACAGGCCATATGTAAAATATGATTTACAAGTTATTCCTTACTTCAGACACATATACAGTATACTGGCAAACCTTTTATGAATGCATTCACCATTCCTGTATACTTTAGGCCTTGTTCACATTGCGTTCCGATCGAGTTAGCGTTCGCGTTGGGCATTTTTGAGGCTTCGTTTTTTGCAAATCCCGGCGATTTCTGTGCGTTGGTCGTTTTTGGTAAGCACTCTTGCAGAGCGATTCCATTTTTTTTACTACCTGACGTCAGTCAAGAAGTTAATGCTTTCATCTAGAAATGAATAAATACAATGTATTTATTCATAAAAGCGCAAACGCAATCGCCAGATAAAGCAATTTGTGAGCATTTTGCACTTTTCCTATACCTTCCATTAAAGCAACCCCCCCCCCTCCCCCCAAAATGGTCCATGTAGCGCTTTTCTAAATGGAAAGGGAACAAACGCCCCAATCTGAACTAGCGCATAGGAAAGCATGGTGTAAGCACTTTCAGGGCGATTGTGGAAAATCGCCAGCACTTACAAAAGTGAAAAAGCGCCTCTAGTGTGAACGAGCCCTAAGAGCCCATAGAATATCTTGTTTACTGTTATAAGACATACCGAGAAGAGCTCTGCTGGTCTGTTGCTCTAGGATCTGACAAACTGAACAGTCTGGCAAGCGGGAGGTGTCTTCCGTCGTTCCTAGAAAAACAAGCGTGGAATCTAGGTCAATGTTCTGCTCGCTCCTCGAATAATGCAACAGTCATAAGAGCATCCCCGCGTCTGTATAAAATACTAAGCTACACAACTGACTCCTGCAGCGCAGCACAGGGATTTCCAAGAAATCTGGATTTTTCAAAAGCCACCTTTTATCATTCCAAGATATTGTGAAGCTAGATACTGTTGCACTATCATAGCACAAAAGATGGAAATCTGTTAATATGTTAAGCAAAGTACTGTCTGCCAGGGTAAACTCATTATTAGACTGTACAGTCAATCATTTCTATCCGGGTGTACGTTTCTTAAAGAGAATCTGTACTGTCCGACTTGTACAATAAAACGCATACCATTTCAATAAAGAGCTTATTTTGAATTCTGTGGTGCCAGCCCTTTTTGTATACATGTTACAGAGTCTCTTTAAATAGTGATCCTTGTGTGACTGCACACTCTATCAGTAACTCCAAGTCGACGTGCCCGGCCAACGACCCAGCAGCACTCCGGGTCAATCAGCAGTACAGGAATCAAGAGGCCGGCACCATCTATTTTTCTGCTCTTTTATTGCTTAAAAGCATAAATATATTCCAGCAGTAGATGCAACGTTTCAAGGCTGCACGCCTCTTTATCAAGCTTGGCTGGGTATACAAATAACATAGTAAACATGCCCAGTATTTATACAAGTCATGGATGGCAGCAGCCAATAGCATTCAAACATACTCACACCAATCATAATAGTCCTGTACTTGCGGACCTGATGGGGAACTTCATTGCTGCTCGCCTGATAGGACATAACATGCTGGAGCCTCCCATCTGGTGTGTCCGTCCAGGTCAACGGCTCGGTAACCTCCTTTGTCCGCCCCTTACTGCACGGGCGCCACCTCCTCCGCAGACTGCGGACCTGATGGAAGCCCTGCATGACGACACGCATTGGGCGGCGCCAAGTCGCGCCGCCGTAGCGTGCAGAGGCGGAAACAGTGGGGACGTCTTCGGCTTAACGCCGACTGACGTCACCAGATGGTATCTAGGAGGCCCGGGCCGCCGACCAATCAGGGCACATCCCTACACATGCGGCCTGGGAGTCGCATACAATATGCGTACCCACACTGTCTGTTTACAAAATAGAGACACGCATGGCCATTCTACATATATACATATTACTACAGCCTTCCCATGTGGTACGATAATATCAGAGGCAAAAACCAAATATAGTAGGGGCGGGCAGCAAGACCAAAGTACAGGTAACTAATGGAACTGAAAATAAAAATAAATAAATAAAAAAGTGAAATAAATAAAAATATAGAGATATGGGGAGAAAAAAATAAAATAAATAAATAAAATAATATAAAATAATAGAGACAGAGAATAGACAACCAGATACCACAATAGCCACCATTCTATAGATGTTGTATACCCCCAATATATTGAGAGTACTGGGAGTATTAGACCCCATCAATCTACAATTTAAATGTAGAGACATATATACTTCTCAGTCATATATACACATATATCGATTATGTATAAAGGCTGGGCACAATGGAGCAACCTATAAAAAGGGCAACAGATCAAGTTCTCTGTTGAGCCCCCTCGGCTCCATTGTGTCCAGCCTTTTAATCCAATAGGCCTCCCTCCAGAGCAATTTCCTTAGGCGGTCACCTCCTCTCCTCAATGGAGCCACCTGTTCCAAAACCATAAATCTCAATCGACTAACGTGATGTCCTGTGTGTACAAAGTGATATGCCACTGCCTGATCTACTAGTCGTTCTCTGATGGCGTGTTTATGGGATGATAGTCGCTTCTTTAGTTTTTGGGTGGTCTGTCCAATATATAATAAGCCACAAGGGCATTTTAAGGCATACACCACATAGTCTGAGTCACATGTATGCCACCCCCTAATAGCGATTTTTGTACCCTGGTGAGGGTGTAATAGGAAAGGACCCTTGATTACAGAGCTGCAGTGTACACAATTTAGACAGGGGAATGTCCCCTTTCTATTGGTGCGTGTCGTTCCAACCTCCATATTGAGGTCAGCATGCACCAAACGATCTCTAAGCGTGGGTGGTCTTTTATATGATATGAGAGGGGGGTTCCTAAAGTGCTCAATGTCAGGAAAGCTGTCTGACAACAAATGCCAGTATCTTTTTATAATCTTGGTAATACCTTGACTATGTGTATTGTATTTAGTAACAAACGGGATGCGGTTATGTACCTGTTGTCTACTTCTCTGTCCCTCGTGCAGTCCTAAGGCTCTAGTGCGTGCTTTATGAAGGATATCTGTAGGATATCCACGATTTTCAAATTTACATTGCATCTCGTCAAGTCTCCTCCCCCGCACTTCCTCATCCTCGACAATGTGCTGTATCCTCTGAAATTGGCTAATCGGGACTGCACCTCTAGTAGCCCTCGGATGGAAACTCCCATAATGGAGAAGGGAGTTAACATCCGTGGGCTTGACATAGAGGTCAGTACATAATCTATCCTCACGTCGAAACACCAATGTATCCAAAAAACTAACCTCCTGCTCAGAAGAGTGAATGGTAAGTCGAATATGTGGGCACCTGCCCATCAACTCATCAATAAATTCCACGAGGGTCGAATGTGGCCCCGCCCACACGCAAAAAACATCATCAATATATCTATGCCACTGCTTGGCGTATTTCTTAAATAATTCAGAGGTGTACACGTACATTTCCTCGTATACCCCCATGAAGATGTTTGCGTAGGACGGGGCCACATTCGACCCCATAGCTGTACCCCTGACCTGTAGATAGAAACTCTCATCAAAACGAAAGTAGTTAAACTGCAGAACGATTCTTAATAAATCACAAATGAACTTAATCTGTGGACCGGTGAAATCTGATGCTGTCTCAAGCATATAATGTACAGCCTCTACACCCCCATCATGTGGGATGGAGGTGTAGAGGCTCTCAACATCCAAAGTTACCAACAAACAGACACCCTGCAAAGGTTCCATATTGCGAACAATATTCAAGAACATTTGAGTATCTCGTAAATAGGACTTAAGTCCTGCCACATAGGGCCTCAAAATCTGATCCAGATATTTGGCCACAGGAGAGAACACAGACTCAACTCCTGCCACTATCGGGCGCCCTGGGGGATTATCCAACCGCTTATGGATTTTTGGGCACACGTATAGCACTGGAGTAATGGGATGTCCCTGCCCGCCCCTACTATATTTGGTTTTTGCCTCTGATATTATCGTACCACATGGGAAGGCTGTAGTAATATGTATATATGTAGAATGGCCATGCGTGTCTCTATTTTGTAAACAGACAGTGTGGGTACGCATATTGTATGCGACTCCCAGGCCGCATGTGTAGGGATGTGCCCTGATTGGTCGGCGGCCCGGGCCTCCTAGATACCATCTGGTGACGTCAGTCGGCGTTAAGCCGAAGACGTCCCCACTGTTTCCGCCTCTGCACGCTACGGCGGCGCGACTTGGCGCCGCCCAATGCGTGTCGTCATGCAGGGCTTCCATCAGGTCCGCAGTCTGCGGAGGAGGTGGCGCCCGTGCAGTAAGGGGCGGACAAAGGAGGTTACCGAGCCGTTGACCTGGACGGACACACCAGATGGGAGGCTCCAGCATGTTATGTCCTATCAGGCGAGCAGCAATGAAGTTCCCCATCAGGTCCGCAAGTACAGGACTATTATGATTGGTGTGAGTATGTTTGAATGCTATTGGCTGCTGCCATCCATGACTTGTATAAATACTGGGCATGTTTACTATGTTATTTGTATACCCAGCCAAGCTTGATAAAGAGGCGTGCAGCCTTGAAACGTTGCATCTACTGCTGGAATATATTTATGCTTTTAAGCAATAAAAGAGCAGAAAAATAGATGGTGCCGGCCTCTTGATTCCTGTACAGAGTCTCTTTAAATAAAAATTTTAAAAAAATGTGATTGCAGAGTTCTAAAGACTGCAAAACGTAAAAGCTTCAGTACGGTCACAGCTGCTGCCATTTCTCGTCGTCTGTGGTCCCACTGACTATCAATAGAAACAATCTCGTGCAGAATACAATTTAAAGCTAGTCAATAGCAACATATTCCTTTGTGAAAGACTGTAAATGTGACAGTGCTGGAGGTTTGATGGTTCTGCAGTGGAGCCACTCCTGGAACACTCAAAATCCCTATGAAAAGGTACATTGTGAGATAAAACAGTAATGGCTGCAACAGTCTAGTGGCAGAGACGACATTGTTAGGTTTTACTCTGTATTTCTTTCATGAAAGGTGCATTTTGGGTACAGAGGCTGCCAATGCTGATCTAAAATTCCCAGTTGTCATGCTGTCATGCTGGTTCTTTGACTAGTGCTCTCTAAATCACCGACCTGGAAGGGGAATGCAGAAGATGTTATGTGCCTGTAACTGCATACACGTAATAAACTAGCATTTGTTTCTTTAATATAGTCAGTAATAGCAGCTAGAATATCTGTCCCATGGCTTGGTTAGAATGCATCTCTGCCAGTAAATGCAGCGAGAGAGGCGAGGATAGATCCATGCTGTGTCTGGCTGCTTCAGTAATGAAGAGTTTCTACTCATCTGTACAATGTGTTCTCTGACACAGCAGGTGCTCAGAAGGTCAACAATAAACCATAAAGGATAACTATTCAGAGAAATGATGTTCACTGCTTCTTTTCCTGATTACCCTATGCTGAGCCAATGGATCTCATAATACGGACACCTCATGTTGCTTTGTAAAGATGGATAGTGCATAGAGCAATACCCACTTTTACCGCATACATGTAAAAAGGGCGCTGGGAAATTTGGGTGCAGGGTGAAGCTGAAAAACATCTCACCCTGCTATTGCAAAATTTCCCAGTGGCGTAGATTACCATTTCCCCTCCAGGCCACCATGGAGGGGTAAGATGCAATTGGCTGCCAGCTATTGCAGCTGAACTGCACTGTTTTTTTTGTAATTTGGGCTCCATCTTTTGACAGCATCCAAATTACCCCCTAAGCACAGCTACAGCTGTAATTCACATTACAGTCTATGGTAGCGCTCAACCTGTCTAAAACCTTTACCATGCATAGCTGAAGGAATTCTAAAACCTGTTACTTTATTTCCTATTCCTGTCACCCCTGCCTGAACACTGTCAGCGTGAACCCAGCCATGACTTCAACCTGATTCATTGTGTATTTGTATCCCCTATCTATGCCTGAAAACCAGGGTAGATATCATTCAACATTGGTTATTTCATTTTCCTGTCCAATAGTTTTACCTCCATCACGGCGAAACAGGGAAAAAAAGGGTGCAGCAGCCCTTGCGGAAAAAGGGCGCTGCCATAGGCGCCCATTATAAAAGCTGCAATTTGCAGCAAAGCAGGGAAACTTTGGTGCCACAATCTGGTGACTACAAGGATCCCTGTTCAGATCGCAGACAAAGGATTATTTTTGACTGGGTAAAAGTCACAGTGAAAGTAAAGTAAGCCTTTTCTGCTTACCAAGCTGTGCTGCCCAACTGACACCACAATTACTATACCAATTCCTCGACTATTTTATCTACAGATCTATTCTACTCTCCAAAATAGTATCCTCCCTTAAAGGGACACTTAAGCCAGGAATAAAACAGTTTTAATTGTCTGGGGTTTCTACTAGCCCCCTGCAGTTGCCCCGTGCCCTGGCAGTCACTCGCAGAGCCTCCGGTTCCCCGCCACCAGCTAGTTTTGTTTTCGCTGACGGAGTCAGCGGGCTTTCTGGGCCTGGGCAGGCCTGGTCATGCGTAACCTTTTTCATGTCCCCGTCCTCAGTAGCGTCCTGAACAGGCGCAGGACGCTATTGAGAATGGGAATGAAAAGAAAAAAAAAAGCTTGGCCAAGCCTGTCAGCGAAAACAAAACTAGCTGGCGGCGGGGGACCAGAGGCTCCATGAGTGACTGCGAGGGCACGGGACGGCTGCAGGGGGCTGATAGAAGCCCAAGGAAAGTAAAACTGATTTTTTTTTATTCCTGGATTAAGTGTCCCTTTAACATTTTTTAAACTCATTTGTCGTAAGTAATTTTCATAAAGTAATGAAGACAAATACACTACATATAATGTGAAGTTACTTTACCAACTAGCATCTGAAAACAAACATATAGAGTGGATAGCAACTTACTTTCTGCATCATGCTGTTGCCTGGAACTCACAGCTTCAAACACAGTTTTCAGAATGACACGCAAGTCGCTTGCAAAGTTTGTCTGTAGCTGGTCAGCAACACCTGTGAGAAAAAGCATTGCAGTCAGGCTGGGCCAAGAGCTACAAACAGAATAGAAACAATGTGAGCCTCCTTAAAGGACAACTGACCTGAGAGGCTTATGGAGGCTGCCATATTTATTTCCTTATAAACAACACTAGAAATACAGTCATATTTAAGTCAAATGTCGAATCTGCATGCTTGTTCAAGATCTATGAGTAAAAAGTAATAGAGGCAGAGGATCAGTAGGACAGCCAGGCAATATGCATGGTTTAAAGGAAAAAATATGGCAGCCTCCATATCCCTTTCAGGTTAGTTGTCCTTTAAACAAAATGAATGAGACCCAAATGTTGGTTAGGGAAACAGGTTGAAGTTGGCTTCTGTAAAAGACGGTGATAAGATAAATGGGCTAAATGGTAGCGTTTAGATAATTACCTCATGGAGGTAAATCAACTTTTGAATTCTGGTAGTGTAAGTAAAGTTTTACCTCATGTAATTTTCATGAGGTAATTTTCAACTAAAAATGTGTGGTATTTTGTGATAAAATACCTCACACTTGAAATCTGAAGTGAAATAAGGTGCATTTTTGCATGTCTTTTACCTCCCATAATTAGACCTACCTCTACCACACGGTAAATGCAGTTCTGTGACTAATGCTGGGAATACACCATGAGATTTTTTGGCATATAGATGGTTTCAGACATGTCTGATCTTATTTTAGGTAAATTAATAAAAACGTTCTCTGAACTCCCCTTAACTCCCTCCCGATCGCTCTGCTGTCGCCCCCGTCACTTGATCCCCCTGCGGAGCTGTGATATGTGCATCCGTAGTACTAATCACCGTTGTGGCTGTCTCCAGCGGTGATGGCGCACCCTCCTCCTCCTTCGTACATGACGTCATCAAGCCGCGTCCCTGGTACGGTGAGCAGTAGCCCGGAGCTGTACAGAGGAGGAGGAAGATTTGCGATCAACGCTGGAGAGAGCCACAACGGCATACCTCCCAACTTTTTGAGATGAGAAAGAGTGACACTTAAGCTACGCCCCTGTCACACCCCTAACCACGCCCCATAACACCCCTAGTCACGCATACCATAAAAATTTTATAAGAAAAATAGGTTTTATAATTCAAACCACACTGGTCTTTTCTATCCTGGTTAATTTTCCTTCATATTAACATTTTAAAATTAGTAAAATATCAATTTAAAGGATGGGAATAAAGTTTAGAGTCAATAAAATACATTTTTTTGTAGAGCACTACATATATTTACATAGAAAGAGGGACAACGTCCTGAAAGAGGGACAAATGAGGAGGACAGAGGGACAGGCCTCCCAAAGAGGGACTGTGCCTCCGAAAGAGGGACAGTTGTGAGCTTTGCACAACGGTGAGTGTGTGTGTGTGTGTGTGTGTGTGTGTGTGTGTGTGTGTGTGTGTGTGTGTGTGTGTGTGTGTGTGTGTGTAGGGGGGTCTGAGCGCTTTCAGCGGTTTAAAATGAATAGTGTACGGGGTCGGGAGGGCATGTATGGGAGTGTGGGGGGTGGGGGAGCGGGAGGGAGGGATATTAAACAAAACATAAAAAAATCCACTCCCATAAGCCTCACAAGCATAGCAGTCAGGAAAATACCTCATGATTACCCACTCAGATACCGCATGTTTCCTCCCTCTGTCTGTAATTTAACAAACATCATCCAGAGGCGAGAAAATGTATCAGAATTAAACAAAGAAAAAAAAAATAACGAATTAGTTATTTTCCCGACTACTATTTACTTCACCTCGCATAGCTACCAGAATTGAGCCCAATGATTTGTACTTACCAGCAATGCAAACAAAGAGGCGGTGCAACATGTCACTGTCACTGCGATAACGGGACCGCACATCCTGGAACCTGGATCTCCTAGACAAAGCCAATGGGTGTTGTAAGACGCAGTAGGTAAGGTACAAAATCATGATATTATGTTTACAAGCGTCTTTAATAAATATTAAAGTGGATCAGAGATAAACTTTTACTCATTGCATAATTGTACCACTTACATATAGTTTATAGGGCATTCCTCAAGCCAAACACTTTTTTTGTTTTAATACTCTAATTCCATATAAACTAAACAAGCCTTGCCCACAGCTCCTCCAGCATCTAGGCATTCTGAGATCCATGTAGCAAGGGCTTATGGGAGCTCAGTCTGGGCCAGAGGAGGCAGATGTGTTACTAGCAAGAGATTTCAGAGGCTGGGGCCAGAGAGGGGAGGAGGAGAGGGGAGTGGAGTTTTCACAGGCTGAGGGGTGGAGATACAGAGTAGCTTGCTTGTGTAATGACAAGCAAAATAAGTCTGCTCTCATTGTATCAAAGGAAGAAATAATCATATACTGTTGAAGGTGTTTGCAGCTAGATTTGCTGTGTAAACTATCTAAAACTTCAGATAAGATATATAGACAAGTTACTGGTTATAGTTTTTCATCTTGGATCTGCTTTAATATTCCTAACTACTCTGAGGATCAGAGGATGTCAACTTGGTAAATACAAAAGGCCACTGATGTAGTCCCTGATATTATCAGAAGGGTCTACATTATAGTTCAAGCAGTCCATCAATTACCACAACTCTGTATACCTCTATGGCTACAATTCTTGCAATCTCATAATGAATGCCATTTTAACTGTTTATTCACCTGGGGTATTTCAGCAGAATCCAAGGCCCATAAATCCATATTTGTCCCATGGGGAGACTAAAGCTCTCTGGGCCATAACTGACACCTACTTGCAATGAGGCAAGAAAACCTGGGAGGATAAAAAGGGGCCCTGAAGTGAGAGGTACAGTATATGGTGACTGCCATATGTATTTCCTTGTAAACAATATAATCTGCCTGGCAGTCCTGCTGATCTATTTGGCTGTAGTAATATCTGATTTCACCTGAAATAAGCATGTGACTAATCCATGCAGGCTTCAGTCAGATCACCTGATCTGCAAGCTTGCTCAGGGTCTATGGTTAAATGTATTAGAGGCAGAAGATAAGCAGAACAGCCAGGCAATGCGTATTGTTTAAAAGGAAATAAATATCTCAGCCTCCATATCCCTCTCACCTCAAGGTAAAGGACTTTGTATCTATGGTTCCCAATGAGACAGAGAGGAAAATGTAAGAATTTTCTTTTTCGTCTTTCCATCAGGGAATTACATTTAGTTGCCACAAGGAGAATCTGCCAGATGATATTCCTGTAGACAAATTTGGATTTAAAAAATGAGCAAGAGTATAATCTAGACTGGTTTCACTGACAGGCTGACAGATCGCACACAAGCATTAAAACTAGGAACAGTTAATAAATAGGAACTAAGAACATAAAGTAAAGTAGTGGTTACTTAAAGATGAACTGTAGTGAAAATAACATGAATAAAACTGCTTATTTTTTACTACTCATTGATAAATTAATTTAGTCAGTGTTTGCCCACTGTAACATCTATCCTCTCCCGGATTTGCATTCTGAAACTTATCACTGAGGGTGACATCTTTAGTTCTGCCAGGTGATCTGTATGGAATATTCATTTACTAAGATTTCTACTCAAAGGGGGAGATATTACTTGCTTGGCAGTTGGAAAAAGCCGTTATTTCCCATAATGCAATGAGGGTCACAGACAGGAAACAGTCAGGACCTAGGTCCTGACATCACACTGTGGGAGGGGTTTCACTACAATATCAGTTACACAGACCCCCCTGATGATCTTTTTGAGAAAAGATAAAGATTTCTCGTGGGAAAGAGGGTATCAGCTACTGCTTGGGATGAATTTCAAATCTGGGTTTTAAGTTCCTCAAGTTTGCTAAAGGTTTTAGGTTTTGTGTTGCCATTATCATGGCATAGATATAGTGTTAAGACAATGCCTACTAGTTGTTCACAGTCTGATGCTGTGGCCAAGGTGGTGACCACACAGTTACCAAACAGCCACACGCCACACAGCTGGACTGCTTGCATGTGTAAACTGTTCCAGCTATATGATGGAAGATGACAGTTTATCAAAATAAACACTTCTTAACCAAGCAAGTCAACTTTCCATATGACTTATGCTGCAGGCACATTATATACATTTCATGTCATAACAAGGAATCTTTCATGACAGATTCAGGTGAGAATTTCCCAGCAATTGCTATACAAGCAAGCTTCCTTGTCTGCCTGCCAGAATTCTGTTCTGACCTATGAAGAGAGGAGAATGCTAGAGATATAGGATGCATTCCGGTGATTGCTGTTGCTGCTGGAAGCTTCAGTAGCAATAGGACAAGCATTAACCAATCTGGAAAACTGCTAGAGAGGCAAACATTGGAGAATGCCATCAACAGACAGGAGACCATCACCCAAAACATCATGAACAATCATTTGGGGATACTTAGCCTTATCAAAAATACTCTCAGCATAGAGTAATGAAGAACAGGTTTATTGAACTAAACTCAAAACTGCCTCTCTGCTCTAAAATATTAGCCACAGCATGATAAACTATGGGGAAAAAGTCTTCATAATTTATCGACATCCTACAAAAACTGAAGTTTTACTTGGTTTCACTCTTGCAGAAGGCATTCAAAGGGTTAAGCCTCAGTATTTACTATATGGAGAGCTGCCTAGGCAGAGTTCTGCAGCAGTCTATTAATATTTGCTAATAAGAACTAATTAGACACTTCTCTGGCTAAAAAAAACAAAAAACAGGAGTGACTTTCTTCTTATACAATACAATAACATTTCTATAGCGCTTTTCTCCCATAGGACTCAAAGCGCTTAGGCTCTCTCAGATTCAGTAATTAGTAGGATGAAGTATTCACACAACAAAAGTTATATTTCTGCAAATGCCAGACTGAACAGGTGGGTTTTCAGTCTGGATTTAAACACGTCCAGGGATGGGGCTGTCCTGATCTGTTGAGGTAAGGAGTTCCAAAACGTAGGGGCAGCATGACAGAAGGCTCTGGGACCAAAAGTTTCTAAGTGGACTCTGGGTATGACTAGATTATTAGAACCTGTGGATCTGAGAGTGCGGGGATTGCTACGCAGCTGTAACATATCTTTCATGTATCCAGGGCCTAGATTATTCAGGGATTTAAATGTCAGTAGGCCGATCTTGAATAGGACCCTCCATTCTATAGGTAGCCAGTGAAGGGAATGCAGGACTGGCGTTATGTGGCAGTGACGGGGTTGGTTGGTTAGCAGTCTGGCAGCAGTATTCTGTATCAGCTGTAGGCGGTACAAGGCCTTTTTTGGAAGGCCAGTGTAGAGAGCATTGCAGTAGTCCAGTCGGGATGTGATGAAGGCGTGGACTAAGGTTGGCAGATCTTCTGGGGGTATGAAGTGCTTGATTCTTCTTCAGTAACCATATGTGGAATAAAATATTTTCATTGTGTGTTTGGGTTTGCTTCAAGATATCCCTTATTTGCTACCTGGATCATTAAAAGGTACATGTTGTAATTTGCCAGCTTACCTCATAGTGCATCTAAAATGCATATTGCGCAGAATCTCTGATGGTTTGCCTTCATGCTGTAGCTTTATATCCTGGCTCATATCATGGGCATCATCTGGGCTACTTGACAAGCTCTGTGTAGGGAAGTCTGTACCAGTCACTGGTTTCTTACACTCTTCAGTAGTCTCTTGTGTGGAGTCCTCATGTTTATTATTTGGTGCACTCTGTCCATTAGGAGTGGATGCATCAGGGTGTGAAGAATTAGAATGCACAGCAGAGGATAGACATGACGACAGGTGGACAGAGGGGTCTTCAGATGAAGCAGAGCACAAGGCTCTCTCCAGGGAAAGTAGTTCTCCCTCAGTCAGTATGCTGAGAAGCTCCCTAAAAATAACACATGAACACAGTTTTAGAAGAGTGATGTACGGACAGATAGCTCTAATGGAAGAGTTAATTCACTCCAAGGAGGAGATGATAAATAAAATATATCATTATGTGGTTGCAATTGTACATCTTTCAAGAGCGTGATAGCCATCGTTCCATAATCTACCCAGATCAAGTTCCTTTGGCTCAGTCATTTATCAATGTATAGGTCCCTCTCAGGGAGTGGGTAAAGCATGAGATATAAGGTTAGAGAGCTTCCTTATTAGGTGGATGTGCTGCTTCTTGAGAGCCCCAAAAGATTTGAATTAACTTACACGTAAACCTCCCTCATAATTTAATCGTTTGACATAAGCAATGGTGGATCTGTGGATTCAGATGATAGAAGCAATGTTGTGCATAGAAGGGGTATACGAACTCGGATAACGGATACTGTGTATCAGCAATGTATAGTTATGCATGTCAATATATTATCTAATTGCGTGTAGATCTGGATAGAGTATGATGTTTACTCTTAATTGATAAACAACAGTAGTCCTGGCTACTTGTTTGATTTCATGATGCGACGTTTGTGCTATTGTTATTGTCTCTTGATAATTGTGCTGTTCTGAACAACTAATGTCCTATGCTTTTTTGATACCAAATAAAGGATTCAAAATATAGGTGAAAGGCTGCGCATCCCTGACCCAATACTGTACAATTGAATGGTTAATCGCTGTGGCGCACACCGCCCCCCCTGGACTAAAATGTACGCCCGCATCCAAACAATGCAATACTGGTCTATGGAGAAATTTTAGCTTCCATCATAGTTTTGCATGCAAAAATATAGATATACTGGACATCTGCACCAACGTTGAGGTAAATCTCCAGAGCAGATGTCCTAACACTAAACTAACCTAAGTTAAAAGCAAATGTCTTTACCCTGGCAGCAGCTACGCTAAAATGTGTAACTTACATTCAATACAGACAGCAGAAAACAAAGCAAGCGCTCACCAATATGGGCCGCATCTGAATGACTCACCACCTCATATGCACCGCTTAAATAGCTCAAATACACACTCAGCAATCAGACAGATGCAAAACATATGCAAAACTAAACTAGATACTTACCATGCAAAACAGAATAGCACAATGGGTGCTGCTAGCCTGGTAGTTACAGAACTGTGGATACAAAATATAGGGTCAGGGATGCGCAGCCTTTCACCTATATTTTGTATCCACAGTTCTGTAACTACCAGGCTAGCAGCACCCATTGTGCTATCCTGTTTTGCATGGTAAGTATTTAGTTTAGTTTTGCATATGTTTTGCATCTGTCTGATTGCTGAGTGTGTATTTGAGCTATTTAAGCGGTGCATATGAGGTGGTGAGTCATTCAGATGCGGCCCATATTGGTGAGCGCTTGCTTTGTTTTCTGCTGCAAATAAAGGATTGTTTGAAAATAAACTGATTTATGGGCAAGCGGGTGAGTTCCTACCCTTGGCACCCATTGATTCTATTAGAGCCTAAAAAAAATAAAAAAATTTACATTACAGTAATTGAAGATTACATGGTAGTCTTTAATGAGAGTATATGAGTACCTTGACCCAAATCCCACTTCACCTTCCAGGGCTGTATTTAAGAAAAAAAAAATAAAAAAAATAAGAAGGTGGGTTGACACCGCAATTTAAGTGCTTTACTGCAAAATCTTAACGTAGAAGGAAGCAATAAAATAATTTAATTAGATTTTATATTTGACCCACCTTTTAGTAATTTAACCGGTTTGGGACCACAGTAGGTAGAATCTATGGCGCATCTGCACCTCTCTAACTCTAATGCAACATAGATCCTACACGGCGGCTTTCCGTGGTCCAGAGTCAATCCCTGCCCGCCACAGACTCAGCTGTGTCACAGCACTCCATTGCATAACATTAGCAGCAACTGTGTTGGAGATTTGTCTACTGCTGGCACAACTCTTAATGTGGCCATACATCAGGCAACTTGGCAGCCGATTGACCATCCAATTTCATTATTATAATTGGAATCGGATAAAAATCAGTGCCGCCAAGTGCATGCCCGACTGACAATGCGACCAATTTCGGGCCAAAATTGGCCGCATATATCGGTCAGACATGCTGCAAGGTGTCGGGCCATCCTGGGCAGTCGGGTGGCAAACCCCCGGCGCTGTTGTCCTAATGTGTACATTTTTATGTAATGTGTGCATTTATAGATTACCTGTCCCGTGTCGCAATGTCAGTCCATCTTCCACATCCTCGCTCTTCTGTTAGCTCCATACATGCTATGAAATAGCGGGGGATTCAGAAGACAGATGTGATTCCCGAAAAATGCATGCAGCAGTGCAATAGTGCACCACACTGCTGCACAGCGCATATGATGGGAACGGTAGAAGGGATGTCTATGCTCTTCTATCATTCTTGCGTGTCGCACACTATATGCGATTTTCCTCTGAATTTGAATCTGTTGGACGACAATCAGGCGTGTGTACATGTGACAAACAACTACATGAGTGACTGATGTCACCTCCAGTGGATCAACTCACATGACTGTTTGGCTGGTATTGTACAGTTGAACAAGTGTGTACAAGTCATTTGAGCGAAGTGTGCTTGTTTGAATGTGGCCATATCGTGCAATCTGTCATTCCGCTTGTGTGCGCAGTATGCAAATGAGTCGGTCAATTAGCTGGGTGGTGCGTGGAAAATACTAGTCATGTAAATGGTTTGACATAGGGTGGGTCATGTCGTGGAGTTGGTCATGCTCTTTGTTGGATGTGTGTACGAGCCTTTAGGGTACTTGGCACAACACTAATTTTCACTTTCAGTGACTGGCTGTCAAAATAAATGATTACATAGTTGATCACCCTGATTTATTAAAGCTTTCCTGGCATGTAGATCACTGGAGAATGTAGGGGATCCTGCTAATCTGGATTGGCATACACTTGCATCAAGTGTTTTTTTAAAGTACAGCATTTTAATAAATGCAGGATGTGCTACTATTATATAGGTGCTTACCCACTGTCACAATCACATGACTGCTAATTTGTTAATACTGGTTATAGCTGCATAGATCTTGTCTTATCAACCTGGCTACAGCAGCTACTAGCTTAGTACTGCCCAACACAGTACAACACACAAAACCTTCATTACATGACTGTGGCCCACAGCCTACCACACTCCCACTGGGATCAATCACAGAAAGAATCAAGATCTACAGGCAATTGATATTTTGATTGTAATTATTACTTAAAAGTTTGAAAAGATTTTGATCAGATTTCATGTTTACCAGTATACTGAATAGAATGTCAAATCTACTGACAAATCTAGATAGTGTATTGGTACCTTAAAAAATGAAAACACTTGCTTGTACAAATAATAGCCAGCAGAACGCACATTTTCGGGTTGATTCAATTGCAAGGTTAGCACTGTAATGCCTAATACACACCATACAATTTTCTGTAAGATTTTCTGTTAGATTTACCTGCCAGATAGATAATTTCCAACATGTTGGAAATTATCTATCTAACCATCTATCTGCCTAGCAATTAGGCTTTGTTCTACTCAGCAGGAGATAACCAGAAGACAATGCACCAGAGATAATGACCAGTCTCTGCAGAAAATAATCTAATTACAGTAAATCTAACAGAGAATCTAACAGAAAAATCTAACAGAAAATTGTATGGTGTGTACTAGGCATAAGATTATTTCATACAGTGCATGAAAACAATTGTTAGGATGCTGGTTTTATATGTGCTGGTGAATAATTTCTGTTTGTGGCTTTCTTCAGAAACACATCACTTATCACCTACTGTCCTACTGTTTTACTAAAAGTGTAATATGTTATTAAAATTCACATACAATTGTGTGCTAAGCACACTATGACACTAATGAAAAAAGTTCAAAAACCCGTAATTTGCAAAAGTATAAATCCATTTATTACTAAATAATCTATAAAAGACAATGCAATGTGTGCCCCAAAGCACTTTGGGGCACACACTGCATTGTCTTTTATAGATTATTTAGTAATAAATGGATTTATACTTTTGCAAATTACGGGTTTTTGAACTTTTTTCATTTGTAATATGTTATTGCTATTTTTTTTTACTTTTTTCAGAAACCTAAAAAACACACACAGATTATTATTATTTTGGATTTATATAGTGCCAGCCAGGGGCAAACGCAGGATTTTTAAGGGGGGGCTTCCTGAAAGGTCCAGAAGCACGTATGTCCCGAGTGCTTCCGAATACAGGTGGCTCCATACTGCCCATGCACAAAAGTGCGCTGGCGTATTACGGAGCTGCCTATCTTTGGAAGTACTCAAGGACACTAGTGTTTCTGAGGGCTTCTGGTAGCAGCAAATGTGAACGGGGTACAGCGCTGGAACAACTCCCCAAGAGAGGAACAGGAGATAGACTTAGTTTGGACAATTCAGTGGAATATGCTACATAGTTTCACATAGCGCAAGCGATACCCATATGATGCAGGGATATATGCATCTGCGGAAGATGGCGGCGCTATATAAATACTAAATAATAATATTTTGCCTCACCAGGATTGCACTTTTATTTAGCTTTCCTGTATGACAAGAACACACAGCCAGCTCTAGGGGAAGAGGGAAACAAAGGTGAATGAAGGAGGCTGGTGCACACCAAGAGTGCTTCTGAGCGTTTTTCAAATCAGTGATTTGAAAAGCGCTTGGCTAATGTTACCCTATGTGGGTGTTCCCACAGCAGCGTTGTGATTTTTTCAAAATCGCAGGTATACTGCATGTAGCATGTTTTTGAGCAATTCATTCAAAAATCGCTCTGAAAATCACTTCACAAAATCACACTCACAAATTGCTAGCGATTGCTATTGTCATTTTGGCGTTGCACTAGCCCAGAGAGAGGAGTGGAGAAATTGAGAATAGCCTGAGATGGAGCAGAGAACTTATCTGTATTGAAGTCCCACATCACACAGGCTACTTGCCTGTAATCAGACTCCTTTCCCTGTCAGTCTCTCACACAAGTCAGAAAGAAGCCCTCCTGGAGTCTAGGGACTGTCAAAAACTTTTCAGCTTGTTATCCACACCTTATCCACACATGCAGTCATTATAACAATGGGGAGAGACCAGACAGATGTTTGCCCACAGACCCTGAGTCCAGGCAAGCTCTGCATCATGCTGTGCATATTTACCAGCTTGCCTGCACTCTAATTTCATCATGTCTGACACTTCTGTGCTGTGGAGAGTCCAGGACTCCATAATCAACGTTCTCTCACTGCAGGCTGCATCTTCTTGTGAGGGTTGTCAGGGAAGCTCCGCTGCCTCTCTCATTCTATTAGCTGGAGGGAGGCACCAGAAGTAAGAAGGGAGGGAGAATGAGGCTGTTTATATTATGCAGGCTTCCCTGGCTGAATACACAGCTCCGTGCAGGGGGGAGGTTCCAGACACCCGGAATAGCCCCCTGAGTTCGCCAGTGCCAGCATCTTCTGTGGTACTTACCCTCATCCTTAAAAGAAGACTAAACTGTATGTAAAATGGTGGGTTTCCCTTTTTTTTTTTTTTACAATATTTTTTAAAGTATTTAGTCAATGTTTTCCCATTGTAAAATCTAATCTCACCCTGGCTTACATTTTTAAATTTACTGTATTACAGGTGATGGTATTTTTACTGCTGGTAGGGTAAATCACGGTGGATAGTCCTCCCCCTTTCCCTGTGAAGTGAACAGTAACACCACATGATTTCCCAGAGTACTCTGGGGCAGAAGCGACATCTTAGCCTAGGCTAAATGTCACTGGGGAGGTAGGGTATACAGCAGTATATGGATATAAGAATCATTTCTAATGCTGAAACTAGGATAATTAAGGTAAAAATAAGTATCCTGAATAATGTATTGCATTCTACTACATTACGGTTCCTTTGTAACCTCTTATTCCACATGCAGGCTGGTATTGTCTGGGATTTCTACCCCAGCATTGCTGAGTACCCCAATATCAAGAACCATGAGAATTGGTATTGTTCCAGCAGTGGAGCCCCATCAACATATGTTCAAACAAACATTTAAATGAGTAAAGGTGGCCATACATCTGGCGATTTTGCAGCTAATCGACCATTTGATTCAATAAATATTATAAAAAATCCCCTCCCACCCTGGCAGTCACTACTCCAACCATCTCCCATTGGGCCGCCGCTACACAATCATCCCTTCCAAAACCTCCAGATGCAGGAGCACCTTCTTCCTCCAAGCTGTTTTTCTGCTGAACTCTAGTCACCGTACAGCAAAAAAAAAAAAAAAAAAAGCACAAAAAAACCTAGCAGAGTTCCCCTGTGCATTACTGTAACTAAGCCCTTAAAAGGGACCCTGAACAGTATATAAAAATGAAATCAGTACTTACCTGGGGCTTCCTCCAGCCCACCGTAGGCCGTGAGGTCCCCCGGCGTACCAGCAACACCAGGGGTGAGTGTTGGCCCAACACTTCCTGACCATCAGGCCGGTTGATATGTGTCATCACGGCGGCCGGCGTGACAGACCTGCGCATTCGTGGTTTTCTAACTCTGCACCATGCCGACCAGCGTGATGACGTGTAGCGGCCGGCATGATGACGCGGAGCATCACCGGTCAGGAAGTGTTTAGCTGACACTGGTAATGAAGTCGCCAGCGGGACCAGGAGAGGATCCGGGGGACCTTGGGCCTATGGTGGGCTGAAGGAAGCCCCAGGTAAGTACCGATTTCATTTTCATCTACTGCTCAGGGTCCCTTTAACTCTCTTAATGTGTGATCTCAATGCCTGTATTTCATGCACTACTGCCAATGCCATGTGTACCGCAAATAATTCTGGGTATGAGGATAACCCTTATACTTCGCGGATAAAGCCGATTCCAATTTCCGATTCTGAGATTTCTGAAAGTGTACAATATAAAAAAAAATGTAAATATCGTAGCTGGCAAAAGGACAATATTTACAAAAATGTTTTCCTCTCTACTACCAAATTTGTCTCTGCTAATACTGATTTATAAAACCATTTTTTCTATATTATTCAGAGTTCTATCAATTCTATTACAGTGGCTGGATGGTGTACTGGTTAAGGGCTCTGCCTCTGACATGGGAGACCTAGGTTCGAATCTTGGCTCTGCCTGTTCAGTAAGCCAGTAATTCAGTAAGGCTGCATTTCCACTTGTGCGGTGCGAATCGCCGCGGTAAAAATTCGCATGCGGATGCGAAATTCGCATGCGGTTCCATGCGAATTTTCATGCAAATTCGCACGCGAATTCGCATGGATGACGATGTATGCGAATTTAACCATGGCACTGCTGGTGTGCTTTTCCATTGTTTCTATGCGAATTCGCATGAAAATTCGCATGAAAATTCGCATACCCAAACCTCATGCGAATTTCTTATTAAATACATTGCATGCGATTCGCATAGCGGTATGCGGTATGCGAATTCTGATGGCTCTGCCATGCGAATTTTTTCTGCACAGTAAAACGCAAAGGAATCCTGACAAGTGGAAACAGTCCCATTCACTTGTATTGCTATGCGAATTTGCATGCGAAAAACGCATGCGAATTCGCGATAGTGGAAATGAGCCCTAAGGAGTTCATTGGGCAAGACTCCCTAACACTGCTACTGCCTACTGAGTGCGCTCTAGTGGCTGCCTCGCAAGCGCTTTGAGTCCGACAGGAGAAAGGCGCTATACAAATACTGCCATTATTATTATTATTATTATTATTTTCCATCACCTGATTTTCTTCAGCAATCCATAAAACGGACTAAAAAGTTCAGACATTTCCTCTGACCCCTTCTGCAAGTTTAATGGTCCATCTGGAAAAATTAGCAGCCCACTGAAAAACAGAGACAGAGTTTGATTTTACAGGTAAATTACAGATGTATGCATGTATTTAAATAAATAATAATAAAAAATTACACTGCAGGTGTCTGGCTCCACCTGCATCAGTGTGCGCCATCTGCTACCATAGTGCGCATGTGCACAGCTGTGGCCGCTCACATGCGCAGTGTGCCGGAAGGCCACCTAGCACCAGTTAATGGAATGGGCAAAATTATACACACACCCACACACGCTACTGGCTAAATGTAACCCCGCCATGCACATGTTGGAAAGTGGGTGATGCTGGTATGTGACAGCACATGAATACTGAGTACCTGCTATGGATGTCAGGCACATGAACAGCCTTGCACTGACTCCACCTCCTGCATTCAGATAAGCATGAGATCACAAGCTTCTACAGTCATTCATGACTGTTTTGTTATTTTATCTCACCTGATAATTGCTAGGCGTGGGATGGAAATCATCAGCTCTGGCTCACAGTCGTCAATCATTTCCTGGGTTAAATAGCCTTGCTGCAAAGCCCTGTATCAAAAATCACAGAAATGATTACCCTCTACATAGAGATGTAAACTAGAGTCATATTAGTGTTCTCTAGATTACTCTAAAAGCTATGTCCTATATTCTATCCTATATGCTATTGCCAGCATAGGCAGTGTTTCCCTGTCTGGCTCAAATGCTGGGAAAAGCTGCGTATTCATATGTAGTGGGGCCCTACTTCCAACAACTGAAAGGACCCCAGCATCCATGGTACCCCAAAAGACTGGAACAGATGGAAACCTAAGTAAATTATTTCATGTCATTCCACTTTATTTACTATGGGCTATATTGTTTATTTGTTAGTCATTTGCCTTTTTTGTATAAGTTGTAATGCATAAAGATACTGTTGGCACTGCAGTGACAGACAGTAAGGTCAGAGGTGATGGCTGCTGCAATCAGTCTATTGAAATGATAGCCCCAGCATGCTCAGGCGTGAAGTACAATCTGATGTGCAATGTAGATGCAAGGAAATGTCTGCATGCTGAGCATATTGTGCAAGTATGATCAGCATATAAATAACGTAGATGCAAAAATTCAGTGACAATTGTGGTACTGTACAGTACTGGTACTACCTCTGTAGAAGCGCCGACTGCGCAAAACGGCAGACAGGCTCCAGTGCCCTGCACTCACCGTCCCCACACGTCTATTGGCTTGGTATGTGCACAACCTCCACAATTGTCACTGAATTTTTGCATCCATGCTCTTCCATTTATTACTAGGCTCTATGTATTCACACAGCACATTATTCTGTTATGTGCACTCAGCCTAATAATAGTGTGTGGTAGTCAGGATTCCTGGAAACAGCAGAGGTGTAGCAGCCTGTGTGTCAGTGAAGAATTCTCTCTAATGCACCTCAGTCAATTACAAGGTAGGCAACACCTGCGTATGGGCAAATGATGTGCTGTTTAGAACTTTTGGGAGCCTCTAAAGGTCCGTACACACGCAATATTACAGTCACCTGCAGGGATCAAGACTTGATCCATTGGGTGACAGTTCAGGAGATATGTACAGCTGCATCTCAAGCTTAGAGGCTAGCTCCACATTCTGCTGCTATGGAGGGAAGGCAGAGAGATTACAGTACAGTTTGCGATGGAGTGGGAGGGGTAAGGAGGAGGACAATGGCTTTGGCATGTGCTCAGACGAGATGATCCAGCACTCCGAATCTCTTGTTGACACATCGGGGCCACCGTATACACGCTAGATTCTGATGAAGTACACAAATATTATCATTAATTAAGCAGATTAATGTGGAAAAAAAAAATCAAAACTTGTTTAAGCTAAAGCACATCAAATAAACGTGACATTATCTGCATCATAAAGTGACAGACAAGCTAACTTCGGTATGCTTTTCCTGTGATTTCTCTCCCATAGCCCAATAGCAATGGTCTGGTGCGCTTTTTTCTCTCTATGTGGAGTCAGCTATCTTACATGTGACATCAACATTATGCACAGAATAGAGAGGATTTGACGTGTCTTCAGCACTATGTGTCCCTTCAGCACATCAATAGACACAGCATGAGCTGATCAGTTACTAATCCCCGTTTTGCTTGTACAGTGCAAGGTTCCCAGAAATCTGCCAAGTCCATACCAGTGTAAGCAGGAAGTGGCCTTAAATCGTATTATTCCTTCCCTAAAGGGGCCCATATACTGAGCAGATTTTCTGGCCGACCGATCGATCCAGATTGATCGATCGATTGAAAATCGGTTGGCCAATCGACCGATCGATGGCCGATTTCGATCGATTTCGATGGATTTCTGTCGAACTGGCAGGATGGAAAATTTAGGTCGATCTGATGAGATTGCTTATCATTTTGCATTGGCCTTAATGGAAATCTGATGGCAAAAAAATGCCATCAGATCGAATTTCAATAGATTTCAAACTGAAATCTATTGGAATTCTATCCTGGTAAAAAATGTTCTAAAAACGCATCAGATAGATCATCAGATGCATTTCTTATCTATCTGCTGCCAATCTGACGGGTGTATGGGCACCTTAAGGCACGGGAGCTGCTTTGAAGCATTAATGGGCTTTTGTGCATGCAATGTGCAGTCTTTTTGGAAAACCTTTTTCTTGTACAAATTGTACTTCAAAAGGATTATTCAATATCATGTACTGACCTATAAACCGTTTCACAAAAAAGTACTGCAACTTCCTGCTGTTCATAGATTTCTTCTGGAGTCTTTACACTGACCACCAAGGACATATACCTGCCAAAATGAGAGGATAAAAAAATAAAAAAAGTAGATATGTCAGTAAATGACCCCAGATGTAAAACAACCTATCCTATTTTTAAATAAGTCTGTCCATATATAATGCCATCTAGTATAATAAATTCCATAAACAATTATATTTCATTATGCATTATATACATTATAATCTAGCTGTTATTCCATATAATTCACTCCTATGGTTAACATTTAAAAAAGGATTCATCTCTAGCTCATACACCTGCTAAGTGTTCACTGAAGAGGTGACAACAAATTTGCAGTTATGACAAGGGGTGGAGACTGATCATTTACAACCAGTAAGGGAAGTGAATATATTTATGCATTTCCCCTTAGGTGTCCCTCTCTTCCACCCCTTAGATTGTAAGCCTATGTGGCAAGGCCCTCCTACCCGTGTGTTCTTCTCCGCCACCCTATGGACTCAGTAACTCGTCTGTGAAATGTATCTCTACATTGCAATCTGCACACCATTGTTTATTGTTACATTACTATTTTGTGTACAACTGCTTGATGCTGTAATGTCCCTGTATAACAGTTTTATGATGTAACATTTCCCCTATATATTTTACAGTGCTACGTAATATGTTAGCGCTTTATAAAGTATAATAATAATTACAAAGCAGCAACAATGTTTTAGAAGCAAAATTCAAGGCAGGGATCAGCTCATTCCATAGTCATTTCAGTATAAGTACATGAAACTCCATTGGACATATTTTGAAGAAGGCCACATGCCTGGACACATCTAAGTAGTACACCCTTCCCCATGGATATGAGAGCAGACAGTCACAGACATACATTCACATGTACAGTACATACACCACATGGACACACCTACTTCTATAAATGAAGATATCACACGAAAACTATGCTGGAAATAATATAGATAGATAGATAGATAGATAGATAGATCTTGAAATACACAACTGATATAATAATACTCTCCTGTCAGGTCTTTTGACTAATAAAGTCACTTTCTGTGCTCCATATTCTTTAAAGCAAATCTGATGCGAAAATAAACTATGAGGAAATCAATTGTATGTGTAGTATGGATAATAAATAACACATAAGTAGCAAAGAAGAGAGTCATATTTTCCAAAAAGTTGAGTTTTTATCTATACAAAATAGCTTCTCTGAGCTAGTCAACTCAGTCCTGTTTTCTGAAGAGCTGAAAGGGAACCCAAGGTGAGAGGGATATAGCTGCCATACTTATTTCCTTGAAAACAATGCTAGTTGCCTGGCAGCCCTGTTGATCTTCTGGCATAAGTAGTGTCCAAGTCAAAACTCTGGAATAAGCATGCAGCTAATCCAGTAAAACCTGAATCAGCTGAGTCACAGTACCTGATCTGCTGCATGCTTGTTCACAGTCTATGGCTAAAAGTATTAAAGACAGATGATCAGGAGGACTGCCAGGCAACTGGTAATGTTTAAAAGGAAATAAGTCAGCCTCCATATACTTCTCACCTCGGGTTCCCTTTAAACAGCCAATAAACAGTGATAGACAGCATAAGATAAGGTTTTATTGCAAAAAAAGTTCAAAGGGTCATTACTTCTGCTTTGTTCAGTGTTCAGAAGGAGTTGTTGGAATACTCAGCACAGCTTTCCTACTTTCTCTGCATCCCACCGATTTCTTTATTTACCACATTACATGCATCTCAAACCCCCATCTCAAGTGTTGCCAATTGAAAAATTCTGTTTTTAGCAATCTTTTAAAGCAAAAGAAAAATGGTTTTAAAAGCGCATGAGCAACAAGGGATATAACAAGCGAGGTGGTTTACTTAAAATGTCTTATGGTTCTCCTGCAAAGAGGAAAACGGAAAAAATGCACCCCCTTTGTCCACTGGATGGCTAGATTGCCTTTAGTCACCACAGCTGCTAGACTAAAGCAAGTTTACATTCCTATTTAAATGACAGCGGGAACATTGGTTTACAAGCATAATTTCCCCATAAGGATTCACTGAAAGATTAATTCCACAATGCAAAAACAGTTAGAGAAATGTTTAACCTTCCTGGCGGTAACCCCGTAGTTCGGGGTAAGCCGCGCAGGAGGTTTTCTCCGGCCCTGCTGGGCCGATTTTCTTAATTTTTTTTTGCTGGACGCAGCTAGCACTTTGCTAGCTGCGCCAGCACACTGATTGCCGCCGCCCCGCGCCCGATCACCGCTATACGTTGCGGTGCGCAGGCCCCCCCCCAGACCCCGTACGCTGCCTGGCCAATCAGTGCCAGGCAGCGCCGAGGGGTGGATCGGGACTCCCAATGTCGTCACGACGTCGCTGACGTCGGTGACGCCATGGCGACGGGGGAAGCCCTCCAGGAAATCCCGTTCTTCGAACGGGATTTCCTGATCGAATCGGGCGGGGGGATGCCGCTGAGCAGCGGCTATCATGTAGCGAGCCCTGGGCTCGCTACATGATTTAAAAAAAAAAAAAAAAAAACTGCCGCCGGAATTTTTCATACCGCCAGGAGCGTTAATACAAAATACTGTACCATATACAGTGTAAAAAAAAAAAAAAAAAAAAAAAGCCCTTGACTATATCTAAAACAGAATCGATTACTATTTTGCGTGACTTTATCAAGGAACTTATTCAATGACCTCTTGCGTTTGCTTACTTTTGAGGCTTTCCAGAAAGGTGACATTGTATAGTCCCTACACTCAGACCAAGTACAATCAAACGTCAAAGGGAGAAAAACTATAGGCTCAGTTGTGATCACATGCCACGCATATTTGTTCTGTGCTTGTGTATCAAGGCATTGCCTGCTTATCAAGTCAAAATTTCAATAAAATATTATGCTCGTTTTGCAAAGCGCTCTTAAACCAAGTTACCGGTACTTGCAATCCAAGGTTTTACTGTACGCTCTTCTAGTGATTGCCATTGCAATTAAAAATATATTAATATATCTGAAATTCCTTGAGCCACTCACTGACCTATATCATAGGGGAATAAGTATAGATTTTCATTAAAAGCCTTCTACAGTGTAAAATAGCAGCCAAGACAGAAATAATATGCTAACAGTGTTTCACCGAAATACAGTATATAATTATTCTTCCAGTTTGGGTTTATTTAACTTACTTATTTGTAACTTTTACACAAGGTAACTTTTTTATGATTATTATTTCAATGTTTCTTTCTTATCCACACAAACCCAGGTTTTTGTTCCAAAAAGGCACAGCAGATGGTCTTGAACTATTTTTTACAATAGATGCTGTTTATTATACAAGTATACAAGTAAACATTTGCATCTGGTTTTAGCTAAGGGGAATGTATGGTAATGTTTTCACAGACTGGTGTTCATTAAAGAGACACTGAAGTGAAAAAAAATATATGATATAATGAATTGGTTGTGTACTATGAATAATTACTAGAAGATTAGCAGCAAAGAAAATATTCTCTTATTTTCATTTTCAGGTATATAGTGTTTTTTCTAACATTGCAACATTCTCTAATATGTGCAGATTACACAACACTCAGCATTCAAAATGATTCTTTCAGAGCAGTCTGTGAACTAATGACCTCTCCTCTGGCAGAGAAAAAGTAAATAGTTAACTAACACTTGAGATAATAAAAGTCAGAAAACAGCCCCCTCCACGACTTTGAAAGTCATAGAGTTTAATGGCTTTTTTGTATAGAGATAACAACTGGAGTTTCTTTACTCTTCCTGTGCTGGAAACAATTAGACCAGGGCTGCCCAATAGGTCGATCGCGATCTACCGGTAGATCGCGACCGCCTACTCGGTAGATCGCGGCCTCTTGGCCGCGTCTCATTAAATTTTGCGGCCAGCAGCTCATCATGTTTAGCTGCTGGCCAATAAGAATGCACGGGAGACGGGGAGAGAAGACGCGGCGAGCAGAGAGGGAGGAGAGAGGCGGCGCGGCCGCGACGTCATGGCTGGGCAGCCTGCAACGTGCGTGCTGGTAACATGCCCGGCGCCTCCCCCAGTCATGACGTAGCGGCCGCGCCGCCTCTCTCCTCGCCGCGTCTTGCCGTCTTCTCCCCGACACTCATATTGGCCAGTGGCCTGCCTGCCGGAGGTTCCAGGAGTCCAGAGGACCCTGGCTAACCTACGCTGCAGGTACCTATACCTGGCTAAGCTACACTGGGGGCACCAATACCTGGCTAAGCTACACTGGGGGCACCAATACCTGGCTAACCTACACTGGGGGCCCATATACCTGGCTAACCTACACTGGGGGCCCATATACCTGGCAAACCTACACTGGGGGCCCATATACCAGGCTAACCTACACTGGGGGCCCATATACCAGGCTAACCTACACTGGGGGCCCATATACCAGGCTAACCTACAGTGGGGGCCCATATACCAGGCTAACCTACACTGAGGGCCCATATACCAGGCTAACCTACACTGAGGGCCCATATACCTGGCTAACCTACACTGGGGGCCCATATACCAGGCTAACCTACACTGGGGGCTCATATATCAGGCTAACCTACACTGGGGGCCCATATACCAGGCTAACCTACACTGAGGGCCCATATACCAGGCAAACCTACACTGAGGGCCCATATACCTGGCTGACCTACACTGAGGGCCCATATACCTGGCTGACCTACACTGAGGGGCCATATACCTGGCTGACCTACACTGAGGGCCCATATACCTGGCTGACCTACACTGAGGGCCCATATACCTGGCTGACCTACACTGAGGGCCCATATACCTGGCTGACCTACACTGAGGGCCCATATACCTGGCTAACCTACACTGTGGGCCCAAATACCAGGCTAACCTATACTGAGGGCACGTAACCTATGCTGCAGGCACATATACCTGGCTAACGCGGGCGGGGGGGGGGGGGGGGGGGGGGGAACGCGTGCTTAGCATTTGGGACGTTGGTAGATCTCCTGGCCTCGGCAAATTTTAAAGTAGCTCGCGAGCCGAAAAAGTGTGGGCACCCCTGAATTAGACTGATGTATCTGATCTTAATGTTTTATTTCTTAGCTGTACTACACATACAAATCATAATATCATAATTTTTTTTTTCGCTTCAGTGTCTCTTTAAAGCCCAGTCCAGGCACAGGGTTTTCTACGCATTAAAAGTAATACTGATGCAAATAAAAAAAAAAAAAAAAAAAAAAAAAAAGAACTCACCTGTGGAGAGGCAAGGCTAGAGCCTATAGAGCCTTCCCAGTCCTCGCTTGGTCTCCCCGTTGAAGCACCATCATTCCATTGTAGGTATTAGACTAACTGGTCATATACGCCATTGGGGATCTTTGGGAGGCTTTGGAAGCACTCCGAAACCGTGTGGCCCTGTACTGCACATGTGTAGGCGGACCTGAGCGCATGCACAGTACAAAGCTGCCTTATGAAGCACTCTGGAACATGAGTGCGGCCCTGTACTGTGCAAGTGTGGGCGGGCCTGAGCGCATGCGCAGTACAGAGCCAACTGTCTTTTGAAGCAATCTGGAACACAAGTGCTTCTGAAGCCTTTCCGAGGGCTCCTGGAGGCAGCATATTGGGGGACACAAGTGCTTCTAAAGGCCTCCAAGGGCTCTAGGAGGCAGCAAATTAAAAACAAGGAACAGCACTGGATTGAGGACACAGAGAGTACAGGGAAGGGTTCTATGAGATCCAGAGCCCTCCCTCTCCATAGGCAAGTATCTGACTTTTCTTTTGTATTTCATTACAGATTTTTTTTTAATATACCAATTATTTCAAAATAAATTGCACACAAAACATTTTGTAAATAACATTGCATTTTTTTGCTAACAAAACAGGAATTTACCTGCTGCAACAATTCAGAGATCCTCATCTCTGACTAAGACCTGCCTGCTCATGCCTGTCAGATACGCACCTCGTGTAGGCACATGGGCATGCAAGGGGGACAGGGATTTTTCTGTCCTCTGATAGAGGTTTGTACACACACTACATCCGTGTTGTCCTTAATAATGAATGATTTACTGATCATTGGTTAAAGTGACATGGCAAAGAATGAATGCTGTACAGATACACTGCTAAGCTACAGGTGAGCAGCATGTACTTCTTACTCAGTGGAGAGGTGAGAAGGGATGATGGAACGGTGCAGCACACTAAAGTAAAGGACTTTAGATGGGCAGAGCAAATAGAAAAACAATTTGGTGTGTGTGTGTGTGTGTGTGTGTGTGTTCTGTACACTCGCTAGATTCTCAGCCAAGCTAACACCTCAGCTGAAGATTATCCAGCGTGTGTACAATGCATGGCTTCAGGTTGCTAGAGGTTGAGAAAAGTGAACAGGCATAGAGATGGGGGAGCCTCGGAAGACATGGGAGAAGAGCTGCTGCCACTGAATCACAGCAAGGTGAGGGATCGTTACTCTGCTCACTGCATCTGGCAGTATCCACGAGTGAGTCTAGCTCAGGGTTACTGCTAAATGCTGTGAAAAGTAATCCCCGAGCTACACTCAGGAATACCGTCATGGAGGTTAAAAGGAAATAAATATGACAGCCTTCATACACCTCTTACTTCAGTTGTCCTTTCTATATAAAGTGAAAACAGGTAAAATAATAATTGCAAAAAAGTTTTGACAGTCTGCCCCATAGGCTGGGTCCGAGAGGCTGCCCCATAGGCTGGGTCCGAGAGGCTGCCCCATAGGCTGGGTCCGAGAGGCTGCCCCATAGGCTGGGTCCGAGAGGCTGCCCCATAGGCTGGGTCCGACAGTCTGCCCCATAGGCTGGGTCCGACAGTCTGCCCCATAGGCTGGGTCCGAGAGGCTGCCCCATAGGCTGGGTCCGAGAGGCTGCCCCATAGGCTGGGTCCGAGAGGCTGCCCCATAGGCTGGGTCCGAGAGGCTGCCCCATAGGCTGGGTCCGAGAGGCTGCCCCATAGGCTGGGTCCGAGAGGCTGCCCCATAGGCTGGGTCCGAGAGGCTGCCCCATAGGCTGGGTCCGAGAGGCTGCCCCATAGGCTGGGTCCGAGAGGCTGCCCCATAGGCTGGGTCCGAGAGGCTGCCCCATAGGCTGGGTCCGAGAGGCTGCCCCATAGGCTGGGTCCGAGAGGCTGCCCCATAGGCTGGGTCCGAGAGGCTGCCCCATAGGCTGGGTCCGAGAGGCTGCCCCATAGGCTGGGTCCGAGAGGCTGCCCCATAGGCTGGGTCCGAGAGGCTGCCCCATAGGCTGGGTCCGAGAGGCTGCCCCATAGGCTGGGTCCGAGAGGCTGCCCCATAGGCTGGGTCCGAGAGGCTGCCCCATAGGCTGGGTCCGAGAGGCTGCCCCATAGGCTGGGTCCGAGAGGCTGCCCCATAGACTGGTTTGAGAGGCTGCCCCATAGACTGGTTTGAGAGGCTGCCCCATAGACTGGTTTGAGAGGCTGCCCCATAGACTGGTTTGAGAGGCTGCCCCATAGACTGGTTTGAGAGGCTGCCTCTATGCAGGTCCCGACTCCCAGGTCATCATATGCCAATTCCAAAACCTTCTGGTCAGTCATAAGGTATGAATAGAGTCACATGGGTGATTTTCAGTGGTGTAGCAATAGGGGTTGCAGAGGTAGCGACCGCATCGGGGCCCTTGGGTCAGAGGGGCCCCGAGGGGCCTTCTCTCAAGCACAGTATTAGCTCTCTATTGGCCCTGTGCTGGTAATAATCCCTTCTATAGATACTTTAAATAGTAGTAATCATTAACAAACTGTTTCCCATCCCCTTCTTGCACCTCAGACACTGTTGCTGTCCTTTGCAGTTTTTGGTGCGCCGTATACATTGTTATGTATAGAGTGCTTGGGGGGCCCCATGTAAAACTTGCACCAGGGCCCACAGCTTCTTAGCTACGCCACTGGTGATTTGGCTGTAATCATAGCTAATGACTGACTGCTTACTGTGCTGGGATTGGCAAGGGGAAGTAGGGCTGAAATACACAATTATAGAGTGGTGCAATAAACCAGAAGTGCGACAACTGCTCATTAAAATTAGTATCCCTTATCTTTTCTATTATGTACCTTTGTACTGTTCCCTTCACCCTTCGCCCTTAGATGTGCAGAATGGCCAGAAAATTCATGGTGAATCAGAACTCCTTTCAGGGACATCAAAGGGATGCTTTGCATATTCGGCAGTGATGCATTGTGGGAGTCTTCATATGCCCACTCCAACCTGAATGATCTCAAACGCGTCCTGTTTTACAAAGGCAAATTTCTGTTTTGGAATTGCACTAATGTTTATATAAGGCTCACACAAGATAAACAGTAGAGTTATCTGACACTGACTATTATCGCCTGATGCCGAATAACTGTGCTTTCTGGTTACTTAAAAATAGGCCTAGCTAATATAGTACGTTACCTCGCTCTATATGCATACCATGAGTCTGTGTTTAATGTATAAATCCAGTCAGTGAAATTATATTAACCTTTGGGGAGCGGTGGAACCCAGTCTTTAAGCACAGCAGAGCCCACAGACAGCCTAAGAAGTTGGCTTTCACCCCTGAATACTGCCGGTGATTTGTGCTGGTTGGTTGAGACTGCTAGCTAGTTAAGTTCTGGATAACTGGGACTCTGCTGTAGTTAGGAAAAAAGAGATGCATTTTTGATGCATACTTGAATGTCAAGTCTGCCTCCCAGCTGTTCGCTATACTTAATACTTCATGCAATGAAGTGTCTTATCAATCTATGCCATCAGGTTTCAGAAGGAAAAACGCAACAAATATCGTCAGGACAGTGCCTGAGGTGCTCGGAAATTCTTGTAAACCAAGTCATGAACAATTCAGCTCAAACACCTGTTCCTGCATTTCCTTCTGCTGCTCCCCATGCAAAGCACATTCTCCATCCTTCTGGCTTAGAGGTAGGCATGTATAGAGCGATGACATGGACAGTTGTGTAGGACGATGCATACAAGAAAGCCATTACAGCACTAGTAGCAAATTGTGTCAGTTTTTCTGTATTACTGCTCCTTGATAATCACCATTTTTGGTTCAGGCAGCAATAAAAGCTGCTAGATCCTGTGAGTGGAAAATTTGGCCCAGTTTCTTATAAATCTTTATTGCTAAAGTAAGACTCACATAAAGCATTGTAGACTGGAACTGCCTCGTTCAGAATAATTTCAGATCACCCAACAGTCACTTAAAGAGGCACCGTAGTGACCATGCCGCTTTTGATCGTGTTCACGTGGCCTGGAGCGCTCTGCGCAGAACACTCTAAACTAGGTGAGCACGATTGCGAGCGGCGTGGCTGCACACTTGCGCAGACACAGATGTCGACCTTGTGAGGTCAGCATCTGCAATGAGGGGGGGGGGGGGGGGGACCAGAGCTCCGGTGAGAGACAGATCGGCTGCCAGGGGCTGGAGGAAGCCCCAGGTAAGTAGAACTTTTTTTCCCCCTCGGATCTTCCCTTTTTAAGTGTTCCAACAATGCTTTTTTGTTTTATTCAAACCCATTTTGATATATCAGCCCCAACGTTTTTTATAGTAATAGATCAGTACAGAGAAATTACTATTTTTCAGCACACTCTCCGGATTTCCCTGTGCATTCCAATAAATAATTATATGTTGTCAGTAGACCTGGTCCAGGTCTTAAAGTAAATAAGTGCAATTACATCTGTGCTGGCTGCTATTTCATAGGTTTATCTCGAATATGAATTATTTATGTGCATTTTCTAGGTTTATAACACAACACCTGCCTCTGTTTAATCCATAGCTACATGTATTAAAATAAACAGTGTTTTAATATAGTGAGTACCAGCAGGCACACGCAGGCACAGATACACACCTTAGTTCAAACTCTGCACAAAGGTTGTCGTACTCTATCAGGGCTTTGTGCGCTGCATCAGGATAAATCCCAGGATCTTCCAGGCTTTGCTCTCTTAGGATGTGGCGCAGGTCTTCCAGGCTGCGTAACAGCTTCTGTGCTAAAGGTCGAAGTAACACACCATCTGCTTCCTCAACTTCTACAAATGTGCCGCCCACGATCAGCTTTACACACAAAATAATAGAAGAAAGGTTTAGCATGAAATACAAGAAGAGTACTTTGGTTGCCTACTTCTTATAAACAGGCTTACCTCTGCTGCAAACAGGAGGTGGGTGGTCATTGTATTATTCACAATATCATCTGGGAATTTGAGGTGATAATCCCTCTGTCTCCTCTTTGTGGGTACACATTGTTCCAGTATCTGCTCCAGAAGGGTAAGAAGACGCTCCTATACACAGGAGAAGAGGGCAGAAAACAGGTTAGCCAAGTAGGTTGAGATTCCACAGGTATAATGTGAAATATATTGGAGACAAAGAAACAATGAAGTCAGCTTATTCAACAAACTGTTCTACTGAAATACTATGAGAGCAACTACAGCTCCTGAAACAGATATATGATTTTTACATGGAAAACCAATAAAGCCTGAGCCAATAAAAAGGGTAGGGTTCAGGTCTTTCTTTGGAAGGCTATTGAATGGAATGGGCAGTGTCTCCCCACTCGAATAACATGCAGCGAAACGCTGCAGATTGCTCAAGTGAAAACTGGCCCTAAAATTAAACCCAGACTGAAATCACCACTCTTCAGTCTTTTATTTTTGGACAAGTATTTTTTCTGTTCTGTGATGAAATCCACCCTGCAACAAATTATTGATCTGACACATGCTTTGCTATATGAGTTGTATGGGAGAAAACTGCTTTACAAATTATGTTCAGTTCCCTTCCTCCGATTTTTATTACTAATTTCTCAACTGTTTGCTTATTTTGCAGGACTGCAAGTCACAAAAACACTATGTCCTCCTAGCACTCAACATGCCCTGTTCCTTAGTTTCATCACTTTTATTGCAGTTACTGCATTGTCAAGTCAGTGGAGGAGGTTGAACTAGCTTGTGTCATCATTTAAGTATAAAGGAGAAAGCACTCACTCCTTTGCAGTTTATATATATGTACGTGTGTGTGTGTGTGTGTGTACGTGTGTGTACGCGTGTGTGTACGTGTGTGTGTGTGCGTGTGTGTGTGTGTGAGAAAGAAAGAGAAAGCGTGAAAGAGAAAGAAAGAATGAGAGAAAGTGTGCGTGTGTTTAAGCATACCTCCCAACTTTTTGAGATCAAAAAGAGACGCTTAAGCCACACCCCTGACACACATTTAACCACGCCCCTGACATACCCCTAATCACATACACTATAAAGATTTCCTACGAAAATTATGAGGTTTTATAATTCAAACCACACTGGTCCTTTCTATCCTGGTCCATTTTCCTTTATATTAACATTCGAAAATAAGAAATATATCAATTTAAAGGTTGAGAATAAAGTTTAGAGTCAAACATTTTTCAGTACAAAAATACATATATTTACATAATTCTGTACATCAGTCCTGAAAGAGGGACAAATGGGGAAGAAAGAGGGACAGAGCTCCCAAAGAGGGGCCGCCCCGCCAAAAGAGGGACAGTTGGGAGATATGGTCTGTGCAAAAAGTCTAATGCTAGGTACAGACGATACAATTTTCTGACAGATTTACTGTCAGATCGATTATTTCCAACAGGTCCGATCATATTTCCGATCGATTTTCCATAGGAGTGAATGGAAAACAGAGCAGAAAAACGATCAGAAATCAGTTCGGACCCATCGAATATAACTGATCTGACAGTAAATCTGTTAGAAAATTATATCGTGTGTACCTAGCATTAGGCACATCTATAAATTGTATTGTAGAGATTGGGAGTACTTTCAAAATAATGGTTTACTCCAATGGCTTTCACAACAACTACAAAAACAGCAGGCATCCTGTGAAGGGTGCTAAGAAGCCTGTAAATAAGTGTCACCCATACAGGACCTACCATAGGTACTGTTATGCTGGGAATACACTGAGATTTTTTGGCAGATTTACTGTCCGATCGTTTTTGTGATCGATTTCCATTCACGTTTATGAGAATGTCGTTCAGAAAAATGATCAAAATCAGATCGGACCTGTCGGAAATCATCTATCGAGCCATCTATCTGCCAAAAAAACCTCATGGTGTACTCCCAGCATTAGATGCTGCCATAGGCAGATCCATTCTCCAAAACAAGTTTGCCCAAAATCAGCAGATGCACAGTAGGGAGCGGTCCACAACACCACCTAATGGGATTTGTGGGAGACCCATGAAAGGCACTGCTGCGGTTCAGGCAGCACCACACCCTACACACGATGCCCACTGTGTCTGCTGTTATCAAAAGGTGCTATGGAAGCAGCCTCCCCTATGGGGTAATGAAAAATATCACTAGTCTTTTGGAAACAAAAAGGTTGCCCATCAGTAGTGTACATCTGCAAGTAAGCACAAAACACAATACAAGATACATATAAACATACCTTTAGAGCATGAAAACAATTGATTACTGTAGTATAATAAAATATATTGTAGTAATGTTTTTGTCATTGTGCCCTTTTAAGGAATTCAAACTAGTCATCAAGCATGATCTATTCTAACATCTATTTCCTCAATAAAAGTAGAATGGAATAAAAATTACCTGGCTGCTGTGCAGCTGACTAAGCAGTACCAAATAGTTTTGTGGGTCCTTTCTCACGTCCAGGCATTGCAGCTCATTTACAATGGCATTTACTTCCTCATCAATATGAAAGAACTTTGCCAGTGGACGTGGATCTGACTTCTGTGGGGGGGAAAAAAAAAAATATATCAGTTACAAAAATTCAGAGCAACAAAAAATGTCATCCTTTATATATCACACTTAAAGGAAACCTGAGACGAATATAAAGGAAGCATTTATACTTCATCACATCACTCTGGTCTATGAATTCTAAAATCATAAGAGAGTGCACTCTCAACTGAGTATAGCAGATACTTCCCCTCTGGAGCCAATAGAAACAAACAACTCTGGTGCTGCGTCCAATCGCTATGCTCCTGATGAGTCACGAGGGAGTGACGGAACTAGTCAGGCAGGGATTGGACGTACCAGGAAGTGAGTGGTGACAGCGGAGAGCGCAGGACCATGTGAGAGGCGACAAGCGCAGTACAGCCCGGCTTGGCAACGGGGGAGAGCCTGTGGAAAAACTCTGTACGCGAAATACAACTGGCGGCATGTGAGTGCAATCTTTTAATAAAAGGGGTAGCTACAGGCTCTGAAGAGCAGTTTCCATTTTAAGTGGAGGACAGACAGATAGCATTAAGTATGTGGGAGTTCACTTAGGCACCTCTTATGAAAAACGATATACCACTCCATAATCGATTCAGTAAATATCTAGATAAGTGAAACGGGTTTATCTTGGATAGGCAAGATTTATTCCATCAAAATGAACCTGCTGCCCAGATTTCTATACCTTTGCAAAACCTTACCAGTTCACATTTTCTATGCGGTTCTCCATAAGCTTCAGAAAGATGTACTAGGCTTTATCTGGGCCAGCGGGAAACCCAGGGTTTAAAGGGCAACTGAAGCGAGAGGGATATGGAGGATGCCATATTTATTTCCTTTTAAACAATACCAGTTGCCTGGCAATCCAGCTGATCCTCTGCATCTAATATGTTTAGCTATAGCCCCCGAACAACCATGCAGCATATCAGGTTTTTCTGCCATTGTCAGATCTGACAGGATTATTTGCATGCTTGTTCCTGGTCTGATTCAGACACTTCTGCAGCTAAATATAAGCTGCAGGGCTGCCAGGCAACTGGTATTGTTTAAAAGGAAATAAATATGGCAGCCTCCATATCCCTCTTGCTACAGTTGTCCTTTAACACCGGGTCTTGAATTGAACAGATTTAGAGGAGGCTTAACATTACCTCAGTTTACATTTTACAATCTGGCCTCTCATCAAAGAGTGGCTAACCATGCCCCTTAAAGTGAACCTTAAGCCAGAAAAAAAAAATGAGTTTTACTCACCTGGGGCTTCTACCAGCCCCCTGCAACAGAGTCCTGTGCCCTCGCAGCCACTCACTATTCCTCTGGTCCCCCGCTGCCAGCTAGTTTTTGCCGACAGGCCCGTCAGGACTGGCCACGCGTATCTTTCTTATTTTGTACGCGTTGCGGTCCGCAATAGTGCTAATTGCAGTCGGGAATGCGGAGAAAGATACACGTGGCCAGTCCTGACGGGCCTGTTGGCAAAAACGAAACTAGCTGGCAGCGGTGGACCAGAGGTTTAGTGAGTGGCTGCGAGGGCACAGGACTGCTGCAGGGGGCTGGTAGAAGCCCCAGGTGAGTAAAACTAATTTTTTTTCTCGCTCAAGTTCTTAAAGTTCACTTTAAGACAAAATTGGCCAAAATACCCACACGCCACACTCTATAGGGGCCTTACCTGGCTTACCAAATAGATCTTTGAAAGAAATCAAGATAAAACTAAACTCTATTAAGTTTACCTGGGACCTCTGGCACAGAATTCTCTATAGGTACAACCTTTCTCAAACATCTTCTCAGTTACTACGTATAAAGGGGAACCCAGTATTTCCGCAGAACTCCCAAGGTCTCATACCCAAAAGATGCCTAATCACATCTTCATGGCTGTCCGGCTGTTACTGGTGGCATTTTAGAGAAGGAGAAACCCCTCCTCGAATTGAGAACGTGGTGCAAAGGATCAGATGGGTGAGGATGATGGGACACTTGACCTTTCTTGCATATGAGAGGGAGAAAGTGTGGGACTTCTTGGATGTGAATTATGAGCAGAAGGAGGGAAAGGCTGTTCTTTTCATACATGTGTATTTGGACGATGACTGGACTTATGCAGTTGTTATTACGGAATGTGATTACGGTATTTGTTCCTCTATCATGCAAGTTATCTTGTTCTTATGCAATTTCCGACCTGTATATTGTACCACTCCCTTTTTGTTAACAAAAGATATAAAATAAATAAATATCTGCAGTTACATACTGTATGGTTACTGGTCTGTTTTTAGCAGTAGTATTACCCAAAAATATAGACATTGCAATGCTCAAGATCCCCTTAAATAGTGACCCTACCCCAGTGCAGATCTGCTGCCGGAGCCTGCCCTGATGTGCTGCTTTTGGCTCTGGCCTTCACCTGGTAAGTAAGACCCTGACAGCGGCTGGAAATGTAGTTTCTACAAGTCTCTGCTATGTAATCCATGCGTCATATGCCCTGAAACATCTGATTGCATCACTTTTCAGAGATTAGGTGCATTTCTGCTCACTCAGCATGTTTGCACAACACTATGGAAACAAAGTGTATACAGACACCTTTCAGAGCAGGCCATAAACATCAATGTATAGCCAGACAAGCTTTAACTTTCCTGGCGGTCTATTAAAACCGCCAGGGGGGGCAGCGCAGCACTTATTTTTTTTTTTTTTTTTTTTTAATCATGCAGCTAGCCTAGCGCCAGCTACATGATAGCCGCTGTGCAGCGGCATCCCGCCCTCCCCTTCTGATCGCCTCCGATCCGATCAGAGCAAACAGGAAATTCTGTTCAGAACGGGATTTCCTGTTTGGCTTCCCCCGTCGCCATGCCGACGATCGAGATGACGTCATCCATATCATGGCGTTGGAGGGAGTCCCGATCCACCCCTTAGCGCTGCCTGGCGGCGATTGGCCAGGCTGCGAAAGGGGTCGGGGGGGGGGGGGGGGCGCCGCAGCGGGTATCGGCGAATCGGCGGCGATCGGTTTGTACACACAGCTAGTAAAGTGCAAATTATGCAAATCGCCCCACCGGGACCAGAGAAATCCTCAGCGGCGGCTTAGCCCGAGCTAACCTCCCTGGCTTACCGCCAGGGAGGTTAAGGAAAATATAACCATTCTTATCTGTGCTTTGCCTATTGTTCCCATGTTTCTGCACTTCTGTTTTTTTCTCATTCCTGTTCTTCCCCTGTCACTTTTTTGCTGCATACCTGGTACTGGAGGACCACACAAGAGTACTGACACATATCATTGCCCTGCTCATGGACTGTTACACCCCTACTATTTATATTGTATAAGGGCTAGTTCACAGTGCTCACTTGCATTGTAGAATAATTTTGCATGTCAACTCACTGGAGGGGTCGGGGAAGCTTCTGAATCCTTGTAAGGCTTCCCCCATCCTTCTAAGCCTAAAGGGATCCAGCGCTGGCAGCCCCCGAAATACAGCCAAAAAAGCATGTCAGCTGGTGCGCAGGCGCAGTGGTGCTTGCAATATTTACCTTCCCCGGTCCAGCGCAGGTGCAGTAACGGCTTTCCGATTGGGCTCAGGCGGAAATAGCACAGGCGTGAGTCGAAAGGTAGGAGAGTAATAGTGTTTTGGATGGGGATTCTAGAGGAGGGGTGAGGTTCATAAGACATCTTGTACATGGGAATGCAAGGAGGTGAATCTAGAGGTGGACAGAAGAAAATGATGGTAATATCAAACCTTGCTGGGTGGGTGTAGTTTGTTGGACTGGAGGAGTCGGGAGTTGAACCCGGGTCTCCTGTGTCGTAGTCTGAGCCCTTGGCCATTGCACCTGAGTGGAAATGAATCTTTTTTTGTGTGTTCTATATACCTCTTCTGCTGATATGCAGGGGTGCCTGTATGTCCCAATAGACACTTCCTTATTGTGTGTAGAGAGGAAGTGTATGTTCCAATATTCCCTCCCCTTTTTTTACCCTTGCTCTGCTCCCTGTGCAGGCTAGAGAAATTGAGCTGCCTATTGATCTTCAAAAGTCTAGGTGTTTTTTGTTTGTAATCTTGTTTTTATTACTGATATCATTACATTTTTTACACCATTCTTTGCTATTAATATGCTATTTGCATGTTGTTCTGTTTTTCACTTTATTTACACATTTGGGTGACTCTTTCTTATTTTGATTAGTGATGACCTTCTGAGGGAGTTTTCTTTCACCCCACCCTCTAGGCTATAAATTTGGTGCCTGCCGCCTGTTCGCCTTTTCTTCCCTGATGACGCAAGACTGCGAAACAGGTCGGGAAGGTAACAGGCAGCACCATTGTCTATTGATCTACGATTGACCATTACATGCGCGCTAATCTTCCGGGGTTCCCAGTTTATGTGAGTTATTGTTTTTATATCTATTGCCTTTTAAAGAAATTTTATCTAAATAAACGGGTTACGCTTAGATATTACCGTTTTTGTTTTCCTATGCAAATTCCTGAAACTCTACCTCCATACGGATGTCCACTGGATCTTCACGACGCCTGATGTTCCCTGGACGTTATCTGTGACCTGAGCCATTTTACAACCTTATAATGTGGATTGTTGGGAGCTGGTAAGCCTTTTCTAGTTTTGATGTTTGGTGGATACCTACCGCTGAGCATTTGATATATTGTGGTGAAGAATGTATCATTCCCTACATACAATGACTTTCTAAACCTGCGCTGACCTTTGAGGTTAGTAGTATTACCCAAAAAAATATAGACATTGCAATGCTCAAGATCCCCTTAAATAGTGACTCTACCCCAGTGCAGATCTGCTGCCGGAGCCTGCCCTGATGTGCTGCTTTTGGCTCTGGCCTTCACCTGGTAAGTAAGACCCTGACAGTGGCTGGAAATATGTGGTTGCTACAAGTCCCTGCTATGTCATCCATGCGTCATATGCCCTGAAGCATCTGATTGCATACATTTTCAGAGATTAGGTGTATTTCTGCTCACTCAGCATGTTTGCACAACACTCTATGGAAACATAAAGTGTATACAGACACCTTTCAAAGCAGGCCATAAACATCACTGTCTAGCCAGACAAGCTTTAAAGCGGTATTGTCACCATAAAAATCAAATTTTTCAACAGCAACTGGTCTGAGTGTATTAAGTGATAAAGATGCTAATCCTGTATTCAAAACTTTTTCTGCTGTTATGGTTTGGAGTTATCACATACTTTAGGAGCACTGGCCCTAGTGCCAAAAAGTTGAATGCTGGGAGTTCTTTTGAATGCTGGGAGTTCTTTTTATCTAATATATTCCTCCTCTTCCATTTATTTCCCTGCCTAGCTGATCACTTGTGTTTACAAGCAAGGCTGAGGTGACTCAGTGATTGGATGTGTAAATAGAAAAAAAAAAAAAAAACCTCTGGGAGGAGGGCAGCTAATGAATACACAATGAGCAAGAGAAGGGAGGGGGAGAAAACAAGAGTCAGGTAGGATATGATGTCAGCATTAGCTTGGCAAGATGGCCACTGCCTAGAATAGAATTTTCTGCTTTTCCTTTATAAAAAATTCGCAGGAATCATTACGTGGATAGCACAATACATCTGTTATGTAAGTAGGAGTAGTATTTATCTACTTATATATGTGTTTTTATTACTAGGTTAGCATGGGTGTTGCTTGTTCTTTAAGGAAAATATAACCATTCTTATCTGTGCTTTGCCTATTGTTCCCATGTTTCTGCACTTCTGTTTTTTTCTCATTTCTGTTCTTCCCCTGTCACTTTTTTGCTGCATACCTGGTACTGGAGGACCAAACAAGAGTACTGGCACATATCATTGCCCTGCTCATGGACTGTTACACCCCTACTATTTCTATTGTATAAGGGCTAGTTCACAGTGCTCACTTGCATTGTAGAATAATTTTGCATGTCAACTCACTGGAGGGGACGGGGAAGCTTCTGGATCCTTGTGAGGCTTCCCCCATCCTCCTAAGCCTAAAGGGATCCAGCGCTGGCAGCCCCCGAAATACAGCCAACAAGCATGTCAGCTGGTGCGCAGGCGCAGTGGTGCTTGCAATATTTACCTTCCTCGCTCCAGCGCAGGCAAGGCTTTCCGATTGGGCTCAGACGGAACTAGCACAGGCGTGAGTTGAAAGGTAGGAGAGTGATAGTGTTTTGGATGGAGAGATTCTAGAGGAGGGGTGAGGTTCATAAGACATCTTGTACATGGGAATGCAAGGAGGTGAGTCTAGAGGTGGACAGAAGAAAATTGTGTGCAAATTATAAGCAGAGATGGTATTTTGCCATGGCATGCATCTGCCAGTAGCAAACTGCCATCTTGTAATGTCCAGTATGGCCTCTGACCTGAAATCAGCTGGCCAATAAGGATAGCATTTGCACTGGTAACCAGTTTGTGAACCTGCATTTCTGTCAGATCAACCTAGTTCACGAATGCCAATGGCCAGCTGGCTTGGGGCCAGAGGTCATGCTGGGATGGAACCAACCCTCATTCTAACCCCTTGCCACATTATCCAAAACCGAGACTAAAAAAATAAATGAAAATAAATTATATCTTCTGCACAGAGGCATAGGCAAAATGCAGACTTTCTTTTAGCATTGTGGTCTTGCTGATTTGTTGTGTTGACAAGCTGACTGATCAAGATAGATCTCCCACAATTCATCCCTTTTTGCCCCTAAAAGCAATGTCAAAGCAATCAGTAGCTCCAGATCAGAATTGACCATGTATAGTCCACCTTCCAAGCTTTCCTATTGGTCCTTTCATGTGATGGATCTTTTCCTTGGCCAATAAAGAATCTCTAGATCTCGGTACACTTTACTTTAAATATAGCAACCTGTAAAGGCGGCCATACATCTAGCGATTTGGCTGTACAATCGACCATTTCATTCAATCATTTTATGGAATCGAGAGAATGGAGTGTGTTCCAGTATGCCCAATCAATGGAAAGAAGTGGCTGATATATTGAATCGACCAGTTTAGTTGATCATGCAGGATGTTTAGTCGATCTCACAGGAGACTGCTACTGTTTACATCATAGCATAAAAAGAAAAGGAGGACCTATCTGAGCCATAAATAATATCTCAAGGACACTCTAGATCTCAATATATTTAGCAAACAAACAAGATTAATAAAAACAATTAAAATATAGTCTCCTGGTACATGTCGCTTATCATCAACACTATCCACCTCTGGATCACAATAAGATAAACAACACTATAAAGCAGGCCATACACTGGGTCGATTCCCGGTCGTTTCGACAGCAGATTCGATTCTGGGATCGAATCTGCTGCCAATCGTTCGCGGTAAACGCAGCCGCCGATCCGATTTCCTCCCGAAATCGGATCGGTCCGTCGATCGCGCAGTGCGGGAAATTACCCTCGATTGCCCGCGGGTAAAGTGCGCGTCGCTAGCGGCGGCCGATCCGATCAAGTATACATTACCTGAGGCTGGCTCCCGGGCGTCTTCTCCGCATTGCACGGCTCTGTTCCGGCTCCATCCATCCCGGCGCTTCCTGTGTCACTGCAGTGACCAGGAAGTTCGAATAGAGGGCGCTCTATTTGAACTTCCTGGTCACGGAGTAACACAGGAAGCGCCGTAATGGAGCCGGAACAGAGCCGTGCAATGCGGAGAAGAGGACCCGGAGCCAGCATCAGGTAATGTATACGGGGGGGGGGGGGGACAGGCGGCAGGAGCAGCTCAGCAGATGGTGAATCGGTTTCAGGCTGAAATCGATTCACAATCTGTTTGCAGTAAAGGCAGCCATACGATCCCTCTCTGATCAGATTCGATCAGATAGGGATCTGTCAGCTGGTCGATCTAATGGCACATCGACCAGTGTATGGCCACCTTTATAGTATATAATTCAAAGGGCAGGTGCCACATAATGTGTACAATTGTGCAAAAATCCCTATATCTTCATAAAGTGCTTCCGTGCAACTGCATTACATCAACAAAAGTGATGTGTGCATGTCCGCATCCACGCCCAACAACATGGGTGCCCACATACACACAGCATGTGCACAAATCACATAAATAATGGTGAAAAAAAAGCAATAAATACATATGCAATCACAAAAATACCCTAATACAACCTTCGCCAATCAATCTGGACAAATACCCTCCTACACATATATTAGTACATTGCTGTATATTACTACTACTGTCTAATGTTCATCCAAGGAAACAGGCAAAGCTAGCCTCCTCATTTAGGCCCCGTGGCTGTTTACTTCTTAATCTATGGATCCATCTAAGCTCACTCTTCAGGAGCCTGACTAATATCACCCCCTCTTTGATTTAATTGGATCCTCTCTATACCCATAACTGTCCAGCCCTTCAAGGAGCCACCATGATAATCAAGAGCGTGTTCTGCCACTGTTGTTAAATTCCTGTTTTCCTGTCTATCCCTGGCTGCCAACTTGCAAGCTGCGATCGCGTTAGGTAATCTCTGGGGTCCCCCTCTGGATATATATATAGGGTAAGTGGTGCCTTCCTATTCACAGCGTGATCCTTTCTCTAACAGCATTTTTGCACTAAAGCACGTTGCACTTTGTTTATAGTGAGATTCACTTCCAAAAAGATAGATAGGAGGGTATTTGTCCAGATTGATTGGTGAAGGTTGTATTAGGGTATTTTTGTGATTGCATATGTATTTATTGCTTTTTTTCACCACTATTTATGTGATTTGTGCACATGCTGTGTGTATGTGGGCACCCATGTTGTTGGGCGTGGATGCGGACATGCACACATCACTTTTGTTGATGTAATGAATTTGCACGGAAGCACTTTATGAAGATATAGGGATTTTTGCACAATTGTACACATTATGTGGCACCTGCCCTTCGAATTATATACTATTATAGTGTTATTTATCTTATTGTGATCCAGAGGTGGATAGTGTTGATAATAATCGACATGTACCAGGAGACTATATTTTAATTGTTTTTATTAATCTTGTTTGTTTGCTAAATAAAGTTTGATATTTGATATATTGAGATCTAAAGTGTCCTTGAGATATTATTTATGGCTCAGATAGGTCCTCCTTTTCTTTTTGTGCTATGATGTTTGATTGAAGACCTAGGGGCATGATACCAAAAATGGGAATATATCTCATGAGGTTTATACTTGTGTTACTGCTACTGTTTACATGTCATTCAATCGACTCTGTGCCGATTTCTTCATTCAGAACATGAAGACACAACATCGGTCAGATCTATGAGTGAAGGTGAATGGCACTGAATATCGCTTGTGGTGTGTGGGCCTTTAGTGGATTGACTTTTCGATTAACCATACTGATGTTGATCCCCCAATAAAATTGATCACTTTTTCGATTGAATCAGAATTGCTAGATGTATGGCTACCTTAAATCTGCAACACCTGATTGTTTGACATGTCATTTTCACAGGAAATCAAGACGATCACTGCAACTACAGTCAAGTTACCTTTTTAGTTTACTCAGCTGATGTCAATAATGAACCACTTGTCTCTAAGTTGAAATAAATGATCACTAATTAGCTAATAGTGCGGCCTATAGTTTAGACAACGCCAGCCATGTTTATTCAGGGAAGGAGACGTAAACCACTGATAGCCAGATAAAAGAAATATAAACAGTGAGCACAAATAGCAGCAGATTACTAGTCAAGGAACATTAGGCAGAGAAAAATGTTAATGTGTTCTTTTATTGTTTTAGATCCAGTCACAAGGTATACTTTATCATGAAATGTTCCAGTGACAGAAGGTAAATCAATATAAAACAGCAGAAAAAGAAACTAAAGCAAGGGCACCAACAATATATACATCAGTCTTCTAAGCAGGTCTGATAGCATGTTACAATGCACAGCGAGTCTGCAGAAACTGAAAGAAAGGCTCAGGTTTCTGCGCTGTAGGCCTGGGCGCTCAGACTTTCTGGGAAATTGCTCATAATCCCTGGAATATCAGCATGTATCTACAAGTCAGAAGATAAACCTCTGGGCATCTCACTGGTTTGCTTTTGCTGAAAAACTGTACAGAAGCTTATAGAGTCACCATGCACAATGCGAAGTACTGACTGGAGCAGCGTTAAGCAGTGGTTCTCAACTTTTTCAGAGCATGTACCCTTTTGTGGGACATCCCTAAACCAATGTGCCTCCTGTTTTTTTCATAAGAACTTAATCACTCTCATACCAGCAGTCTCTAAAGATTAGAGACTGCTGGAACCACAAAACACGGCTTACCGACGAATTGCCCCACAGACCTTCCACTCACTCATCACCACAAGCCCCTCTCGTCTGCTGTCGCTATTACAGCAGAGCTCTGTGAGCCGCTCAGGAGCCACTTTCATTGGCTCCTGACCCTGTCGTCATCAATGTAAGTCAATGGAATTGGTTCACAGTGATCACGAGGTCAGGAGCCAATGTTATCGGCTCCTGATCGGCTCACAGGCCATCCTCTACCATCCAAGGTCCCACTGGCCCGGAGACTTTGGACGAAGTCATCTGCAACAATGCAGCCCGTCCACACACCCGGCTTGATCACGTGCCTGCTACCATAAGCATCCTGCGTGGTTCTCAAAAGATTGAACCGGGCATGCACACAAAGCCTACAACAATGGATGCATGATCAAGCCGGATGCACGGACAGGCCATGCATGCATGCATAGTTGCGCACGACTTCGCCTGAAGTCACCAGGCTAGTGGGACCATGGAAGGGACCCAGAGGATGCAGTGGAACCTTGCAGGCTATGGGGGGGTTGGAGAAAGCCCCAGGTAATTGCAGATTTTCATTTTAAGGGTCTGCTCAGGGTCCGTTTAATCAAGTTCTGGATAACAGGGCTTTTACTGTATCTATAGTAACTTCTTGTTCCTGGCAGCCATCTTCCATTCTCCCTTGAAGCGTTGTGCTCACCGCTAGAGGTCCAGACTTCACTGTCATATGACAACAGTGAAGTCTGGACCTTTAGCAGTGGCTATAGATACAAGCACACTTCCAATGCATGCACTATTTACGGGGTTCCCAAAAATGTGGCTTATATTGGATTAGATATGGTATGTAGTCACAAAAGTTTGAAGTTTATGAATAGCTGTAACATACTACATTTGGAAAAATTCTGATAAACTAACCCAACATTGAGACATGGGAACAGGATGAAATTTATCCTGGAAGGCAGTGCTACAAGAATTATCAGCAACTTCCTCTTCTACTTTTGCAGAGATTCGATGTACTTTGACCTTTTGAAAAAGGGTTGACTATCCACCTCTACATTGCAATTTCCATCAATGCTGGACGATATTTCTGGAAAGAAACAGTCAGCATATGCTACCTGTATGTCCAAGTTGATGGGCATGGCCTTTCCACTAAGAATGTGGTCAGCCTCAAATCCTTTTCCAAGAAACCATTTGAACGCAGATATTTTGTCATGGGCAGTGAACACTTATTTTTATCCTGTAGTGCCAGATTTAGGGAGTTCAGTTTCCCAAATATATCGGATAGATTTGCAATTCCCTGTAAATTGGCATTATTTGACAAACGCTACAAATCTCAGCAGTTTGTCTTGTGCAGTTGATTACTTATCCTAGTTCTCACTTCATTCAGAAACTTCTAGGCTTGGTTCTCACTTGCGCCGGATCAGCAGGAGCAGAGCGTGTAATGTCCGCTCCGATGGTCCAACTGTAGCCCGGTGCAGATGCGTCACCCCCATAGACTATATGGGAAACGCATCCGTCTGGCCAGGGATTATTTTCACACTGCAGAAAAGTGAGGTCCACTTACTGCAACAGATCCCACTGATCCATTGCAGAGTGACAAGTGTGAATAGCTCCTAGTTATGAAATAGCCGTTCACTGCTGCTTTAGCAATAAGTGGAGAACGGACTAAAAATGTCTGTTCTCCACTCAAGTGGGAACAGAGCATTAGTGTCCCCTGTAGTGGAGAGAAGCAGCATGGCAGCAGCGGCAGAGGACCGGAGATTACAGAAGACAAGCGGGCAAAGCAGGAATGTACGTGGCGACCAGACTAGTGAGAACAGACACTGTCTGTTCTCATAGGCTTTAGAGTTGGGCCGAACCTCCGATTTTAGGTTCGCGAACCTGGTTCGCGAACTTCCGCGGAAGGTTCGGTTCGCGTTAAAGTTCGCGAACCGCAATAGACTTCAATGGGGATGCGAACTTTGAAAAAAAAAATAATTATGCTGGCCACAAAAGTGATGGAAAAGATGTTTCAAGGGGTCTAACACCTGGAGGGGGGCATGGCGGAGTGGGATACATGCCAAAAGTCCCCGGGAAAAATCTGGATTTGACGCAAAGCAGCGTTTTAAAGGGCAGAAATCACATTGAATGCTAAATGACAGGCCTAAAGTGCTTTAAAACATCTTGCATGTGTATACATCAATCAGGTAGTGTAATTAAGGTACTGCTTCACACTGACACACCAAACTCACCGTGTAACGCACCGCAAACAGCTGTTTGTGTAGTGACGGCCGTGCTGGACTGGTGCGCACCATGGCGAGAGTGCAGGTTTTGGTGGCTTTACAGCCCATATGGTCGCCTGGCTGATGTAGCTGAATGACAGAACAGTGACTGTCCAGCTGATCAAATTTGGTCTGACCACAATGAAGCAACGACCTTATTATCTTTTGTGTGCCCCCCGAGACACTCATCTAGGCGCCGGTCATTGCTTCATTGTGATACGCAAGCCCCTTCACCACGGCAAGGTAATGATCACGAAGGGGAATGGGCGCATGTACATGCCTTTTCTTTTGTTGTTGCAGCTGCCCGCAGTGCAGCCAGAAAAATTAGGCAGTCATGTACACGCACCAGAAAAATTATTACAGCGGCCGCTGCTAGCAGCGGCCTAAAAAATTCAGCAATCCGCCTGGAGTCCCGGACCCTGTTGGTGGTGGCGGAGAAGGTAGTCAAGCGGCCTGCAGGCAGACATGCTGTGTGGAGGGACTGGGAGCGACTTAGTCTTCTTGGGGCAGGCCAGGCAGCCAGTCACACGGCGTGCAGGCAGAGATGCTGTGTGTGCGGGGACTGACTTAGTCTTGGGGCGGGCAGCAGCCCTCCGGGATCCATGCCTCATTCATTTTGATAAAGGTGAGGTACTTAACACTTTTGTGACTTAGGCGACTTCTCTTCTCTGTGACAATGCCTCCAGCTGCGCTGAAGGTCCTTTCTGACAGGACGCTTGCGGCAGGGCAGGAGAGAAGTTGGATGGCAAATTGGGACAGCTCTGGCCACAGGTCAAGCCTGCGCACCCAGTAGTTCAAGGGTTCCTCATCGCTGTTCACAGCAGTGTCTACATCCACACTTAAGGCCAGGTAGTCGGCTACCTGCCGTTCCAGGCGTTGGTGGAGGGTGGATCCGGAAGGGCTACGGCGAGGCGTTGGACTAAAGAACGTCCGCATGTCCGACATCACCATGAGATCGCTGGAGCGTCCTGACTGCGTGGACACGGGAGGAGGATTAGTGGCAGTGGTACCTTGCTGGCGTTGTGCTGTCACATCACCCTTAAAGGCATTGTAAAGCATAGTTGACAGCTGGTTCTGCATGTGCTGCATCCTTTCCACCTTCCGGTGAGTTGGTAACAGGTCCGCCACTTTGTGCCTGTACCGAGGGTCTAGTAGTGTGGCCACCCAGTACAGCTCATTCCCCTTGAGGTTTTTTTATACGGGGGTCCCTCAACAGGCAGGACAGCATAAAAGACGACATCTGCACAAAGTCGGATCCAGTACCCTCCATCTCCTCTTGCTCTTCCTCAGTGACGTCAGGTAAGTCAACCTCCTCCCCCCAGCCGCGAACAATACCACGGGAAGGTTGAGCAGCACAAGCCCCTTGCGACGCCTGCTGCGGTTGTTCTCCTGCCGCTGTCCCCTCCTCCTCCTCCTCCCCCAAAGAAACACCTTGCTCATCATCCTCTGAGTCTGACTCGTCTTCTGCACACGACTTCTCTTCTTCCTCCTCCTCCCCCCTCTGTGCTGCCGCAGGTGTTGAGGAAACAGCTGGGTCTGATGAAAATTTGTCCCATGCCTGTTCCTGCCGTAACGGTTCCTGGTCACGCTCATTCACAGCTTCATCCGCCACTCTACGCACAGCACGCTCCAAGAAGTAAGCGTAGGGAATTAAGTCGCTGATGGTGCCCTCACTGCGGCTCACCAGGTTGGTCACCTCCTCAAACGGCCGCATGAGCCTGCATGCATTTTTCATCAGTGTCCAGTTGTCGGGCCAGAACATCCCCATCTTCCCAGACTGTTTCATTCTACTGTAGTTGTAGAGGTAGTGGGTCACGGCTTTCTTCTGTTCTAGCAGGCGGGAGAACATGAGCAGGGTCGAGTTCCAGCGAGTCGGGCTATCGCAAATGAGGCGTCTCACCGGCATGTTGTTTTTGCGCTGAATTTCCGCAAAGCGTGCCATGGCTGTGTAAGACCGCCTCAAATGCCCACAGAACTTCCTGGCCTGCTTCAGGACATTCGCTAAGCCAGGGTACTTTGCCACAAATCTTTAAACCACTAGATTCATGACATGTGCCATGCAGGGTATGTGTGTCAGCTTCCCCATATGCAAAGCGGCAAGCAGATTGCTGCCGTTGTCGCACACCACGTTGCCTATCTCCAGGTGGTGCGGGGTCAGCCACTCATCCACCTGTTTCTTAAGAGCAGCCAGGAGAGCTGCTCCAGTGCGACTCTCCGCTTTGAGACAAGACATGTCTAAGATGGCGTGACACCGTCGTACATGGCATGCAGCATAGGCCCTGCGGAGCTAGGGCTGTGTAGCTGGAGAGGAGAACTGCCACTCAGCCAAGGAGGAGGAGGACAGCGAAGAGCATGTAGCAGGAGGAGAGGAGGTGGCAGGAGGCCTGCCTGCAAGCCGTGGAGGTGTCACAATTTGGTCCGCTGCGCCCTGCTTGCCATCGTTCACCACCAGGTTCACCCAATGGGCTGTGTACGTAATGTAGTGGCCCTGCCCGTGCTTGGCAGACCAGGCATCCGTGGTCAGGTGTACCCTTGACCCAACGCTCTTCGCAAGAGATGACACCACTTGCCTCTCAACTTCACGGTGCAGTTGGGGTATGGCCTTTCTCGAAAAATAAGTGCGGCCTGGCATTTTCCACTGCGGTGTTCCGATGGCCACAAATTTACGGAAGGCCTCAGAGTCCACCAGCCGGTATGGTAACAGCTGCCGAGCTAACAGTTCCGCCACGCCAGCTGTCAGACGCCGGGCAAGGGGGTGACTGGCCGAAATTGGCTTCTTCCACTCAAACATTTCCTTCACGGACACCTGACTGCTGCTGTGGGCAGAGGAGCAGGAACCGCTCAAGGGCAGAGGCGGAGTGGAGGAGGGTGCCTGTGAAGGTGGAAGGGAGAAAGTGGCAGAAGCAGATAATGCACCTGATGGAGGAGGAAGAGGAGAAGGAGGGTGGCTTTGCTTTTGTGTGCTGCTGCTGCTTTTGCTCAGGTGGCCATCCCATTGCTGTTTGTGCCTTTTCTCCAGGTGCCTTCGTAAGGCACTTGTCCCTACGTGAGTGTTGGCCTTTCCACGGCTCAATTTTTGTTGGCAGAGCGAACAGATGGCTTTGGTCCGATCTGAGGCACACACATTAAAAAATTTCCACACCGCTGAGCCACCCTGGGATGTGGGCACTATGGGGACCTCAGCAGCTGATGCTGAAGGGCAAGTTGGCTGGCTGTACATAGGTGGCGATACATGGTGCCGGACTCTGCCACCAGCTGTTTCTGATGAAGAGCTGCCCCAGCTTCTTTCAGCAACTTCTCTCCTCCTACTACTCTCTGACTCCCCCTCTGAACTGTCCCCCTCTTCATCTCCTCTATTGGGAACATACAGAGGATCCCTATCATCGTCATCATCGTAGTCATCCTGCCCAGCTTCGCTTGACTCAGAAAAATCCAAACATGCACCATCAGTAGGTCCTTCATCCCCCTTACACGTTACATCCATAGTGTTGCCGCGTAACGCAGACATATGAGCTGGTGAAAATTCATCTGGCTGTAACAACAATGGCTGTGCATCAGTGATTTCACCACTAAATAATTCTTGCGAAGTGTCAAATGCAGCGGAAGTGGTGCTAGTAGTAGCGCTGGTGGCTGAGCAAGATGAGGTGTTCTGTGTCACTAAATACTCAACCACGTCCTGACAATCTTGGGACGTGATGGGACGTGCCTTCTTCCGAGCACTGTACTGTGGGCCAGGTCCACACGAAATTACATTTACACGACCTCGCGCAGACCTGCTGGGTGGCCTTCCTCTGGCTCTGGCACTACCTCTTCCTCTACCTGTTTTGTCCATATCGGGTATGCACGGAGTGGTATATCACACTGCGTGCACTCACGTAGGTAGGTGGGTTCACTTAACTGCACAGGTATGCGCACTGATGCGGTGGGTTCACTGAACAGTACAGGTATACAGTGGCGGGTTCACTGAACACAACAGGTATGCAGTGGCGGGTTCACTAAACAGGTATACAGTGGCGGGTCCACTGAACAGAACAGGTATGCAGTGGCGGGTTCACTGAACAGAACAGGTATGCAGTGGCGGGTTCACTAAACAGTACAGGTATACAGTGGCGGGTTCACTGAACACAACAGGTATGCAGTGGCGGGTTCACTGAACAGGTATACAGTGGCGGGTTCACTGAACAGAACAGGTATGCAGTGGTGGGTTCACTGAACAGGTATGCAGTGGCGGGTTCACTAAACAGTACAGGTATACAGTGGCGGGTTCACTGAACACAACAGGTATGCACTGGCGGGTTCACTGAACAGGTATACAGTGGCGGGTTCACTGAACAGAACAGGTATGCAGTGGTGGGTTCACTGAGCAGGTATGCAGTGGTGGGTTCACAGAACAGGTATGCAGTGGCGGGTTCACTGAACAGAACAGGTATGCAGTGGCGGGTTCACTAAACAGGTATACAGTGGCAGGTCCACTGAACAGAACAGGTATGCAGTGGCGGGTTCACTGAACAGAACAGGTATGCAGTGGCGGGTTCACTAAACAGTACAGGTATACAGTGGCGGGTTCACTGAACACAACAGGTATGCAGTGGCGGGTTCACAGAACAGGTATGCAGTGGTGGGTTCACTGAACAGGTATGCAGTGGTGGGTTCACTGAACAGGTATGCAGTGGCGGGTTCACAGAACAGGTATGCAGTGGCGGGTTCACTGAACAGTACAGGTATACAGTGGCAGGTTCACTGAACACAACAGGTATGCAGTGGCGGGGTCACTAAACAGGTATACAGTGGCGGGTCCACTGAACAGAACAGGTATGCAGTGGCGGGTTCACTGAACACAACAGGTATGCAGTGTTGGGTTCACTGAACAGGTATGCAGTGGTGGGTTCACAGAACAGGTATGCAGTGGTGGGTTCACAGAACAGGTATGCAGTGGTGGGTTCACAGCACAGGTATGCAGTGGTGGGTTCACAGCACAGGTATGCAGTGGTGGGTTCACTGAACAGGTATGCAGTGGTGGGTTCACTGAACAGGTATGCTGTGGTGGGTTCACAGCACAGGTATGCAGTGGTGGGTTCACTGAACACAACAGGTATGCAGTGTTGGGTTCACTGAACAGGTATGCAGTGGTGGGTTCACAGAACAGGTATGCAGTGGTGGGTTCACAGCACAGGTATGCAGTGGTGGGTTCACAGCACAGGTATGCAGTGGTGGGTTCACTGAACAGGTATGCAGTGGTGGGTTCACTGAACAGGTATGCAGTGGTGGGTTCACTGAACAGGTATGCTGTGGTGGGTTCACAGCACAGGTATGCAGTGGTGGGTTCACTGAACAGGTATGCAGTGGTGGGTTCACTGAACAGGTATGCAGTGGCGGGTTCACTGAACAGGTATGCAGTGGTGGGTTCACTGAACAGGTATGCAGTGGTGGGTTCACTGAACAGGTATGCAGTGGTGGGTTCACTGAACAGGTATGCAGTGGTGGGTTCACTGAACAGGTATGCAGTGGTGGGTTCACTGAACAGGTATGCAGTGGTGGGTTCACAGAACAGGTATGCAGTGGTGGGTTCACAGCACAGGTATGCAGTGGTGGGTTCACAGCACAGGTATGCAGTGGTGGGTTCACTGAACAGGTATGCAGTGGTGGGTTCACTGAACAGGTATGCAGTGGTGGGTTCACTGAACAGGTATGCAGTGGTGGGTTCACTGAACAGGTATGCAGTGGTGGGTTCACAGAACAGGTATGCAGTGGTGGGTTCACAGCACAGGTATGCAGTGGTGGGTTCACAGCACAGGTATGCAGTGGTGGGTTCACTGAACAGGTATGCAGTGGTGGGTTCACAGCACAGGTATGCAGTGGTGGGTTCACAGAACAGGTATGCAGTGGTGGGTTCACAGCACAGGTATGCAGTGGTGGGTTCACAGCACAGGTATGCAGTGGTGGGTTCACAGCACAGGTATGCTGTGGTGGGTTCACAGCACAGGTATGCAGTGGTGGGTTCACAGCACAGGTATGCAGTGGTGGGTTCACAGAACAGGTATGCAGTGGTGGGTTCACAGAACAGGTATGCAGTGGTGGGTTCACAGAACAGGTATGCAGCCAGACAGGAACAAGTTAAGTCTAACTAATCTTTCCCTGAGAGACAGTCTGCAGCAGCTCGCCCTACTCTCACTAACGCAGGCAGCACACGAGTGACCGTAATGGCCACCGCTGCCTGCCTTATATAAGGGGGGGTGGGGCTCCAGGGGCTAGTGTAGCCTAATTGGCTACACTGGGCCTGCTGACTGTGATGTAGAGGGTCAAAGTTGACCCTCCATGTGCATTATGGGGCGAACCGAACTTCCGCAAAGGTTCGCCTGCAGGACGCGAACGCGAACCACTGAAGTTCGCATGGAACCGTTCGCAGGCGAACCGTTCGGCCCAACTCTAATAGGCTTGCATTGATTCCATCTGCATCTGATTTGTTGGTGATCCAGGAAAAATCATGCAGGTTCCAAATATGCATCATGCTTCCCGCAAGGGATCAAACTGAACCATTGCAGACTGATAAGTTTGCACAGATCCTATAAGTAACATAGGATTTGTAAACATGCCTGTTTGTCTGATGGGTTTTTTTGCTAGTAGGAATGGGGCCTAATGCTAGGACAAACTACTGATATCAGCAGAGTATCTTATGGAGTATTTAACCTCCAGAATTAGAGAATATCCATCGTTGGCTTTCATACAACTTCAGGGCCATACTTAAGATCCCTATCAGCCGATTGGCCGACAATGTTAAATTGCTTGTTAAACAAACACTAACGATAAATTCAGAGTACAGTACAACATTATTTTTGATGCTCTATGGGGATAAATATCATAATAATAGATCTTTGTTTTGAAATTGTAAAGCGATGCCGGATAAAAAAGGAAGCCTTAGGCAAAGTTTATTTATAACGAATTACATATCTGACCTGCCAAAAAGCCAAACAAGGCGGCTATGTGCACAATGCCACACAAACATGCCTCTGAGAGGACCTTCTGTTGAAGTATTGTAGACAAAGATGAAACCAAAAACTTCAGCCAGTTTCAATACAAGGTGTTAAGCAAACAACCACTGAAAGCCCTAGTTCACTCTTTAGTAATAGGAGAATCATGGATATATATATATATATATATATATATATATATATATATATATATATATATATATATATATATATATATATATATATATATATATATATATATATATATATATATATATATATATATATATATATATATATATATATATATATATATATATATATATATATGTGTATATATGTATATGTATGTGTATATATGTATATGTATGTGTGTATATATGTGTATGTGTAGGTGTAGGTGTAGGTGTAGGTGTAGGTGTAGGTGTAGGTGTAGGTGTAGGTGTAGGTGTAGGTGTAGGTGTAGGTGTAGGTGTAGGTGTAGGTGTAGGTGTAGGTGTAGGTGTAGGTGTAGGTGTAGGTGTAGGTGTAGGTGTAGGTGTAGGTGTAGGTGTAGATATATATATATATATATATATATATATATATATATATATATATATATATATATATATATATATATATATATATATATATATATATATATATATAAACTTTTGTACATGAAATGTAAACTTTTTGTAGCAAGATATCACAGGTGGCCAGGCCTTCACTTCTGATTCTGACAACCAGCAGCCTCCATACACTCCAGCAGTCAGGACCAGGTGATTTGTAGGCCTGTGGTCACTGCAGAGATGTGCGCCATATCGTGGTGGGCGGGATAGATGGAGGGAAGAGCATTTGACTGTAATCCCTTCATGAACCGCAACTCCATAGTAACAGGTAGCCAATGGAAAGGCTGTCCTCTTCTGTGGCCGGAATCATAGTGCCCCACAACCCACACACATACTCAGGGGCGTAACTATAGGGGAGAAACCCCCAGAATGATCAGCAGGATAGCCAGGCAACGGTCATCATTTAAAAGGACATAAATATGGCTGCCTCCATAAACTACTCACTTCAGGTTGTCTTTAAAAGCAAACCTGTAAGGTTTGTGACAGCCAATTATGAATACTTACTTCGGAACGGGGAAGCCTCTGGATCCCAATGAGGCCTACCCAGTCGTCCTCAGCCAGGCCAATCCAGGGATGAACCCCCCAAAGCGCGGCTGTGCCGCACCAGCGCAGTAGCACGGACCCGCTCAGGTTCTGGTGAAAAAAGCTGAGCCCAATCGGTTCCATGCTGCTGCACAGGCAGTTTTTATTGGGAAAAACTTGGAGAGTACATAGAGAGATAACAGCAAGTGCTGGAAGGTGAGAACTGATCTGTGTCCTTGTCTGCAGTGTGTGTGTATGCATGTATACTATGCAGCGTGTGTGTAAGATATATATTTATTATGTATGCTGTGTGTGTGTGTTATGATGTTTATATATGCATGGAGTATGTGCATCATGTGGTTATAATGTATAAAGTATGTGTATGATGTGTGCACATGTATGGTGTGTGTGTGTGATGTGTACATATGCATAAGGGAGAACACTGAACTTTGGCCAGCCCTGCGGTGAGACACCCCTACTCCATGAAGATGCACCTGGTTTACAATTTTTATGGGTCATCTTATGGTCTAGTGTGTCTTAACCACCCTGGCGGTATTGACAAGCTCAGCTCATCCAGGAAAAACTTGATGAAAGCGGTATTGACGAGCTGAGATTTCTTGTTTCTCTTCCCCGCCGGCTGCACTTTTCCCTCATCAGAGGGATTCCCAAGGATGGCTGGATGCCTGTCAGCACGCTGTGGGTAGCGATCTGTGCTACCCACAGCATACTGAACTAGCATCCAGCCACCCTGGGAATCCCTGTTCAGCTGGCGGGGCAGAGAATGTGCGGGGCTCTGTGAGTGGGGGGGGGGGGAATCCCCATACTGTGCGTGCGGGTGGCTGGGTGGCCCTTCTGTGTGTGAGGGGGGGGGGTATCATCCTTCTAAGGGGGCTAGTCGTGGTCAGTCGGGGACACTCCCTCCTGTGGTGGGGGGGGGGGGGGGGAGGTGGGTGTCCCCATCTATGCGGGCTGTGGGTGGCCTCTCCCTCCTCTTCCCCCATCCCTCCCTCTCTGTCCCCCATGCCCCCCCTCACCCCTGATCCTGTGTCTCCCCCCCCCCCCCCCCGATCCCGTGTCTCCCCCCTGTCAGAAGCCCTGCTTTACTCACCTGAGGGCTTTCTCCTGCGCCGGCCGCGATGGACACCCTCCTCCTCCATCGCCGAAGTCCCGGTCTGTGTAATTACAGTACGCAGCTTGGTGACGTCACCAAGCTGCGTACTGTAATTACAGAGAACACGAGACTTCGCGATGGAGGAGGAGGGTGTCCATTGCGGCCGGCGCAGGAGAAAGCCCTCAGGTGAGTAAAGCAGGGCTTCTGACAGGGGAGAGACACAGGATCAGGGGTGAGGGGGGGGGGGGGGCACGGGGGACAGAGAGGGAGGGATGGGGGAAGAGGAGGGAGAGGTCACCCACAGCCCGCATAGATGGGGACACCCACCTCCCCCCCATAACAGGAGGGGGTGTCCCCGACTGACCACGACTAGCCCCCTTAGAAGGATGATACCCCCCCCCCACACACACACAGAAGGGCCACCCAGCCACCCGCACAGTATGGTGATTCCCCCCCCCCCCCTCCCACAGAGGGGATCCCCGCCGGCCACTACCAGCCAGCACAGAAGGGGAGCCCCCCCACAGAAGGGACACCCGGCCACAGTCAGGGGGCATCGGGGGCAATGGTGGTGGGGGGGGGCAGAGGCACCCGCAAACCTAGCTCCCTATACATATATGTCTCCTATACACCTGGCTGCACATCTGTCTCCTATACACCTGGCTGCACATCTGTCTCCTATACACCTGGCTGCACATCTGTCTCCTATACACCTGGCTGCACATCTGTCTCCTATACACCTGGCTGCACATCTGTCTCCTATACACCTGGCTGCACATCTGTCTCCTATACACCAGCAAACATCTTGCTCCCTATATACCTGGCAAAACATCTGGCTAACTATTCCTGGCTAATACATTTGACTAACTATACCTGGCTGCACATCTGGCTAACTACACCTGGCTGCACATCTGGCTAACTATACCTGGCGGCACATCTGGCTAATACATCTGGCTATACATCTGGGTCTTATACTCACCATTGGCATGCTGATCCCTCGTCGCGTACCTCTGATAGCTTCCCCAGTGCCTTCTTCCATGTCTCTTGGCGGATTTTGCTTCTCCCTTGGCGATCACATGTGCCCCGTCGATCGGCGTTGATGGCACCAATGTCACACAGCATCATCAAAATCTCGCAGCAAACACTTTTTTTTTAATTGAATTCAATACAATAACCTGTATTGAATTCAATATTAAAAAAAGATGATTGCAAAAAAAAAAAAAAAAAATTGGTTGAAAATTATTGGAAATTAATTGAACCACTTTTTGCACGGAAATCCTGGAGAAATAGAACGCCGGGGTGGCTACTGAGCAAAAATACAGTAATATAAAGATTAGAAGAATCCACAATTCTTTAACAGAGGCTAACATATGATATACTGTATTTTTTGGACTAGAAGACTCACTTTTTCTCCCCCAAAAGTGGGGGGAAAAAAGTCACTGCATCTTATAGTCCAAATGCAGGGAGTTCCTGACTTGTGAACGCTTGCCAATACAAATCTCCACCCCACCGCAATGTCAGGGACTCGCTGTACTGTGCACATGCAGAGGAAGACACAGGGGGACAAATGGAGGACACGGGAACACAAAGGGGCGCAGCAAAGAGCACAAGGGGGACGCAAAGGGGCATAGAGGAGGACAGAGGCGGACACAGGGAGACACACGAGGTACAAAGGGGCAGGAGGTACAAAGGGGGCATAATCCATAAAATGCCCCTTCACCATGGATGCACCAGGTTTAGTATACAGTATATACTTTTTCCCCTGATTTTTGTCCTTTAAACCTAGGTGTGTCTTATGGCCAGGAGTGTCATAGTCAAAAAATACAGTACTAATAACCAGTATAAATTAATTGTCAAAAATGAAACCATTCAAGCAAAACTGCCTTGGTAACTTCACTGGCAATTTTACAGTCACATTTCAAGCAAAAACTAACAAAACAAACTGTAGAAATCTGGGCGTTTACCAGAAGACTTAAACATAGGTAATAACATGTTTTGGTATAGACATAAACTTTTGAACTCTGTTAAGGGATTTATTGAGCCTTAATTCAGGTGACTTAGCAACAGACTATGAGTGAATACCATAGCATTATTACAAAAAATGCTTTCACACTTACATATTTGTATAATGAAAGGATAATTGGCTTTCCTTTGAAGAGAAGGGGTGATCACTAAGGATGTTTAATGAGATGTAAATAATTCCAAGCTGATGTAGGAATATAGGGGGTGGGGTATGTTGGGAATCCATTGGCCAATTATTAAGCTTCATGAATTTGCATACATAATTTGCATAATCCTACATCAACTTGGAATTATTTGTATCATGTTAAAGGTAACCTAAACTGAGAGGGATATGGAGGTTTCCTTTTAAACAATACCAGTTGCCTGACTCCTGCTGATCTCTTATGCTGCATACACACTTGAGATAAAAAAGGCTTTGGAAAAGGCAAGATCACAGACCAATTTTACCCCATTCCATGTAGTATGAGAGCCATACCTACACAGTCTATTCTATGGAGCTGCACTCCCCATCAGATAAAATCTTTGCAAGATACTGCACACAAAGATGCTGTACACATTCAAAAGATCATTATCTGCAAAAGATCTGTTCCTGCAAAATATCCATTCCTGCAAAATGCATTCATAGTCTATGAGATCTGCAGATGATCATACACACCTTGTTTAACAGGCAATCATCTGCAGATCAGATCTACCAGGATGGATTTTCAGATCTGCAGATGATTGCCAGATACGCAGATGAAGTCTGTTAAACAAGGTGTGTATGAGGGTCTGCAGATCTCATAGACTATGAATGCATTTTGCAGGAATGGATCTATTGCAGGAAGAGATCTTTTGCAGATAATGATCTTTTGAATGTGTACAGCATCTGTGTGTGCAGCATCTTGCAAAGCTTTTATCTGATGGGGAGTTCAGCTCCATAGAATAGACTGTGTAGAGTATGGCTCTCATACTACATGGAATGGGGTAAAATTGGTCTGTGATCTTGCCTTTTCCAAAGACTTTTATCTCAAGTGTGTATGCAGCATTAGGCTGCAGTAGTGGTTGTATCACACACTTGAAACAAGCATGCAGCAAATCCAGTCTGAAGTCAGTCAGAACACCTGATCTGCATGCTTGTTGAGGGGCTGTGGCTGAAAGTATTAGAGACACAGGATCAGCAGGAGAGTCAGGCAACTGGTATTATTTTAAAAGGAAATATCCATATCCTTCTTAGTTTAAGTTCCCTTTAAAGGGACTCCGAGCAGTGCAGAAACTATGGAAAGATGCATATCATTTTAAAGCTCTCTTTCTCCTTTTTCCAATGATATATAAACCGCTGCCCTACGCCTTTTAGTTTTCGCTATTTTCTGTGTAATACAATGTAACTATGGAAAGATGGATATCATTTTAAAGCTCTCTTTCTCCTCTTTCTGGCGACACCTAAATTGTCACCCTGCGCCTTTTAGTTTCCTCTATTTTCGCGATTGAAATCGCGGCCGTGGCAATTTCAATCGCGAATATAGCGAAAACTAAAAGGCGTAGGGTGGCGGTTTATATACCATTGGAAAAAGGAGAAAGAGAGCTTTAAAATGATATGCATCTTTTCCTAGTTTCTGCACTGTTCGGAGTCCCTTTAAGCATCCCTAGTGATCACTGATCAGTCATATATTTTTACATCAGTCATATTTTTAAAGTATGCTTTAATTTTTATATATCAGAAAATATGTTTACTGGGAGGGCGACAGTAACTCAGACACTACTACTATGATGATTGTTAGTGATGAGTGAAAAAAAATATCCTAAGAATCAAATCTCCATTGATTCAGGAAGAGAAAGACATTGAGCTTATCAAAGTAGAGGCAAATCAGTTAGTTGGCATCTAATAATTACCGGTATGTAGCAGATTAAAGAAGAACTTTATTGGTCAGTGTTTGCCTATTGTAAAAATCTTTCCTCACTCTAATTTACATTCTTAAATTTATCACAAGTGGTGACATTACTGCTGACAAGGTGAATCACTGCGTAATGTTTGTGGTGAATAAGCAGAAACACCTGGTCTCCCAGAGTGCACTGGGAGGAGAAGGCTTTGTGACATTAAATGTCACTAGGGGGCGGGGTTACATACATACCAATATACAGCAATATATAGATATGTGAGCAGTTTCTGGTGCTTCAACCAGTAAAGATTTGCACAGTACAAGAACTCTTTGCTTATTATTAGTGTTCTTTTACTTTAAATGCCATAAAGTTATATGTGTAGCCCATTCTTTAAAGCTGCTACAAATAAAACAAAGGTATAATAAAATACCGGTTTCATGTCACAGACTTCCTGTTGGCATTCATTATTAAAACATGTAGTGATTTTCCATTTTCTTCAATCGGTTAACACCTTTTCCACAGCTCTTCAGGCAATATCAAAGAGAGACCCACATTTCTATATGTATAAAAAACTGGAAGGATGCAGCGGAAGATTCCCACAGCTTTGAAGAAAGAAAAAAAAAAAAAAAAACAAAGAAAGTTGTATCAGACAGATATGTTTACCTAGTTTGATGCCCTCGGCCTTCATACCCACTTTCCATATATAAATTTCTCAGGTTTTAAACCTCCCCATACGCATCCAGGAAAGGTATGGCGATGGTGGTCCTACTGCTCACATTTAAGAAGTGGTTCAGCAGGACAAACCTGTATTGGTGATAGATGGGGGCATGACACTTCAGAGTAGTTATAAAGGAGTTCTGTGATGTCAAAGAATGGAGGGAAAGTCTTTGTTTTAAAAATCCTGCTCATGTCCATTGTGAGATTTTGTAGACCCGAACGCAAATCACTACTTTATACCCTATCAAAAGATATAAACATCAGTGTATTCATAAAATGCAGAGGTCTCTGTCATCAGAGAACGCCACTGTCGGGTGCAGTAATATTTTTCCCATGGGTGGTGCTCTGAGAAGGTAGTCACAAGGCTTTGTAAATGTAATGTGACATGGCTGAATATATTCTGCCCCCTCACCTAAAGAGGTGCCCACAATTCACCACTGGGGTTGATTGAGAATCAGCATCCCACCCTAGACACGAATAGCCACCTCAGACATAGCCATTCTTGCAAAGGGGTGCAATGCTGCCCCAGTGATGTGTCTTATCGCATATTTATAATTGGGAGGGCAACTTTGTTTGCATTAAAAATTCAAATTGACAGTTCTCATTTGTATTTACCATTTATATTCAGGTTGATTCAGTCTGAGGTCTATCGCTAACAATAATGTGCCCCCTCTCTAGAAAGTAACCATCTCAGTTGTATTCCCCAGCAAGGTTGAAGTGGACCAGAATAGCCTTGGCTGCTCACTCAGCCCCTGCTATCCAGTTAGCAGCCATCTCTGTCCCAGCCATATTTGCTCCTTTGCGCAGCAGAAGGCATAGGATGTTGAAGAATGGCCAGGACTGCCATTCTGCTCAATCATCTGTACCAATCTGAGGGAGGAAAGCTACTGCATGTGGTCAGCAGCCAGCATGCATCATGGAGGTAGATCAAGATACACATCTGTATAGATGAATCAGGTACTTCTTCACCAAAGATGAGGCTGCAAATCATAGAAAAAAAAAAAGATTTCCATAGGCAAGTATGCTTTTCAGCGTCAACATTATAATTTGTCACTTATTGTGCCTGTCACTATAATTTGTCTATAACAACAGCCTGCCTCATTACAATGCCATATTTAGTTTTCATAGTGCATCAATGGGCACACAATTATGCACTCAATACAGGTTTTGAGTGAATAATTTAAAGAACAAATGAGTTGTAAAAACAGGGGCAGAAGAGAGTGAAGTGGAGTAATAGATATGAAGTAGGATGTAAAGTTCTGGCAAGGGAAAGGCTTGGCCGTAACAATACAGAGGAACTGATTTGGTTTAGAGTGATATCCAAGCAACCAGAAGGGTAGATAAAAGAGAACAAAGATCTGTGCTGGGCAGAGGAAGCAAATACAGGCAGTATGTTGAAAACTGCAAGTGAGTGTGCAAAATATACTTAGAGTGGTGTCCATAATCAGGAAAATAGGCACGGCACACCAAGGACTAGAGTAGTAAACTTGTGTTAAAGCTTAAAGAGAACCTGTACTGAGTAAAATTATTTAAAATAAACACATGAGGTAACTTCAAATGAACATTACATAGTTACCCTGTCATCAGTTCCTCTCAGAAGCTCACCATTTTCTTCTGAAAACGATCTCTTCCAGTTCTGACAACATTTTGTCAGAACTGAAATATATCAGTTGCTGTCAGTTATATATCAGTTGCTGTCAGTTACAGCTGAGAGGATAACTGATGTGTCCATGTTTCCCTATGGCTCAAGTGGACGATGTTACAGTTTAACAGTGTGCTGACCAGGAAGCTGTTATGGGTAATGGTCATTTTCAAAATGGAGGACGGAGAATTCCATTGATCACAGTGGACAAACAGGATGCAGGAGAGGAAAAATAGATTGAGGAGTAGACTATACAGGAGGCATGTATGACTTGTGTATGTTTATTTTGACTTTTAATGTTCAGTTCAGGTTTTCTTTAAGAGCGAACGGATCATAGACACAAGGGCCCATATGCAATTCCCTTTTTCTCCTGAGTTTGCTCCTAGGTGATATTTTTAAACTTGTAAATAAAATGCCTTTTAAGCCATCAGAAAGCAAGAAAATACTCAAAATAATTTTGATATCACTTTTTTGCCTACTTTTTGGTACTTTTTTTAGTTGAAAAGTACTGGAAAGTTATTTTAAATCAAAGATGAACATTTCCTAGGAGAAAACTCAGGTGAAAAAACTAATGGTGTATGGCCCAACATGTTTAGGGGCACATATGTGAACTTACTGCTCCTAATACAAATGTATTGCTTTAGCCCTTGGTGTGCCTTGTCCATTTTTCTGATTTTGTTTACTTGTGCAAGCTTGGTGTACCTGCCAGACTACTGGCAGTGGCTGACTGTACCTGGAACTGGTTGCGTAACACAGAAGGGGTGAAAATGTTTTTTGCAGAGTGATGGCCAAACCCAACATACATAGGGCTTGATTCACTAAACCGTGATAACTCAAATATCACACCTTATCAAAGTTAACACGCCTTATCAAAGTAGCATAGCGAGCGCTACAAACTTAAGCCTGTCAATTGGAAATGGCACTTGTCCTGCCCTGAACCCCTGCGGGTTTGTAGCGCTTACTATGCTACTCTGATAAGGCGTGTTAACTTTGATAAGGTGTGAGATCTTGGAAAAGGTGTGATATTTTAGTTATAACGGTTTAGTGAATCAAGCCCATAGAGTGAAAGGTCAGCAATATAGCTCAGGAATAGAGACTGACGGGGCATAGAATGACTTTTAGGTTATTGCTTTGGATTATCCTAATTATAAAAAAAAAAAAAAAAAAAAACACATAGAAGGGAACGTCTCGCGAGGACAAGTGTCATAGTGATGAGCAAATAGTGATTGCGCATAGTGATGAGCAATAGAGAAAGACATGCCCATTGCAATACATTTTAAGTCATGACATGTCAGGCAGCCATTTCAGGGATTTCTGCAAAGATTTTTGACAATCTTTAGGAGCAGATATCTAAGAAGAAAAATATTTAAAATTTGGCAAATGATGTTGTGGAAATACCACTGCAAATTCCAACCAGACACCAAGGTTTGGCTATAATAAAGGTAGCCACACATCAGTACTCATCTGATGTGGCAAAAAAGTCAGATCCCCATCTGACCAGATTCAGATAGGGATCTATTCCTTAAGGTGGACATACATCCAGTGATGTTGCGGGCCGATTGACCACCTGATTACGTAATTTTATTGAATTAAAAGCAAATCAGTGCTGCAACATGTCTGCCCGATCAATCATTGGATTGATTTCAAGCCAACACCGATTGAAAGCATAGATCGGGCATCCTGAAAAATCTTGGTCAAAAGTGCTTGACCGTGTGCGCAGCAATACCGACAACGTTCAATTCCCGTCCTCTTCCGCTGTCACCTCTGCGAGTTACTTTGAGTGCCTGAACCATGTGTCACCAGCCGCATGTGTGAAATCACACATGCGCCATGTGTTAACAGCACTTTCGATAAAGGCAGACATGGGGGTGATGGCAGAAGTGAATGCAGGACAGGTGAGAATTTTCAGAGCACATGCACTGGGTGGTTATGTAACATCTGAGGGGCAGTGAAGTAGGAGGCTGCCAGGCAGGCGGCACTAGGCTGATTCCTGATAGATTTCACACTAAAATCAATTGAACTACACTGTTGCATTGCTCAATGCAATGCTATGCTATGTTATGAGCTGTCAAAACTACAGCCCCCAATTAATCAAAAGTGTCCATCTGTTTGATAATTTTGGTTTGGCCAAAAATCTATCAAAATTATGACTAAGCGATCATGTTGGGACATAGATTTCAGTTTCCATTGTTAGTGCAGGTTAAAATATGAAAACAATGCACCTGATTGAAGATCAATTGAAATGCAGCGTTGCACTGCTCGTTTAAAGGTAGGCATAAATTGACAATCGTATGATACTTCATGAAGTCTCCTTCAACTCAAACATTACAAATGTTAGTTCTGTTCTAAGCCAGTGACAGTAAATGGGAGTTCTCCTTTAAGATTAGTACAACTATGACACAATGACAAGGCATGGAAAGCTGTCAGGACTAAATTGCAAATTGCTACAACGTTATTTGACATAAACATAAGCAAGAAGATTCCTATCCAGGCGACAACAGGATGTTTCAGCAGCCAGCTTCGTCAACCGAGAGAAAAAAATCCAATGATCGACACGTGATGTAATTTTAAGGCACAACGTTTGCATGCCTGTGTCTGCATTCATGACTGCTCGTTTTACCCCCCAAAAAACTTCACAAGAGTAAAACAGAACTATTTCTCCAGCATCTTAATCTGCAGCTTAGCTATACAAGCATGGGCCCCAGTGCAAACACTGTCCCCCTCCCTATAGGCACTGAATGTATAAATGAGCGCATAATACAGGTGACCAAAACTGGCACTTAGAGGACAGCCACTGTGTGAAAGAAATAAAGAAACAGTTATTTCAAGGCACATTTACAGGTGATCATTGCTACTTCAGTACCAATAAAGTGCTAATATAGCGACCAAAAGAGGCCTAGGGGTCTTGGTTTAGCCAAGACCTTTCCATCACCTCTTGCTGCAACACTGATCTAAATTCACTTTTCTGCTAGAACAATTAGAGAGCAATTTACAAATGCACTGTAAAACACTATACGGCAAAAAATGGGTGTACACCCACTTACCAAGCAAATAACGGCCTGATGCACACGTGGGAATTTACCAAGCTGAAACATGCTCATCAGCAATGGCGCAAAAAGTTCAGTAGTAGTCAAAGCTGCTGTGCTGATGCCATTACAGTGTGCAAGCAAGTATTTTAAACATTTTTTATGAAAGTATGTCTTTAAAAGTTAAAATAATACCATTAGCACCTAGTTCCCCTGCACAGGCAAGTATAACTAAAGGTGATGTCACAAATACTGACAAAGAAAGAAGGATATAGAAGAAAAGGAGTACAGATGAAAATATCTATTATTTGTATTAAAATATCTGATTATTCCAAGTAAGCATTAAACTAATATTTATAAATAGGTGAGAGGTTAAAAATGACCTTCTTTACCAATATACCTGGAAGAAGGCCGAAATCTATGGTGCCTTAGCTATTAAAGGAGGCTCCCAGATCCCACCATACACCTATTAAAGCCTACCCACACACGAACTACTGAAATCTGGTCTCAAGTCTATTGGTGCGAGGTGGTAGAATGGGTATAGGATCCATATCAGCAAGGTATCTACCACCAGCTGTGAATTGCATGCCAGGCTTAGGCTCACATTAGCGTTAAAAAACAGTATTACCTTGCCCATCGCTAAGGGCATGCGGTGTGAGTCAAGACAACGGACATTCACGCTCAACACTTGACTGGCATAGCATCAAGTCTAGGGGATGATACATCCAAGGTCTTCTAAATCAATAGGGTCAATATTCCTTCTGGGAAATGAGCATGCAAAACGTATGTCACAGTTTGAACACATGGTACTGTCTACACATCATTCAAATGTAATCTCCCAGCATGAGTGAACCTAGCCCTCAGCTACATATATAGACTTCAGCTACATATATAGAGTGTCCTGACTCAAGTGTAAATTAGGATTCCAGAATGACCAGGCATCAAAGCTAACCAGATCCACTACGCTTAATATATTACTCTAACTACAGTAACTACAAAGCTATGTGGGTCAAGTGCATTAAATACAGTAATTTATGTTTACCATCATGCTATGTATTTTTTTTAAATACAGTTTGAAATTATATTTAAATTGTAATAAACCATCTTTTTGAATATTGGTTGGTGGAGAAGAGGTATTTAAGTGTAGTCAAGACAAACAAACAAAAAAAAGTTGATTGAACAGGCTGTAACACATAGTTAGTACGGTAAGTTCATTTTCTACCCCCCCCCCTCCCCCTTTCAATTTCTTCATGCTTTTGTTTTCTGTCTTTCCCTTATGCTGGGAATAGACTGTACGTTTCTTGTTCTCAATCGAGCCGCTGATGGCTCGATTGATATTATCTGACGTGTCCGATCACCGCGGCGGATTGATTCTGCACTTGATCCCCGCGGGCGGACAATAGAAAAAAAACGAGCGTCTGATAAGACGCGCACGTGGGAACGAGCGGTAATCGATCCATGCGCCAGCATCGAGACAGCGACTCAATTCCGGCGCATAAACGTACCAGCATTTCTCTTCTTTGGCTCTTTTTTTTTTCTCTTTATAGAGACTGAGACTAGGGATACATTTAGGCAGAAACTCAGAGCACTGATTATGCATGATTGTCTTTATGATATCTGCATTGTTTGCAATGCAAATTCATTAGACTTGTTAATGTTTGATATAAAAGATTAAATGGAAACAAAAACGTGCGTACCTCTAGGGATGTTTTCCTTAAAGGACAACCAAGGTGACATGTTACATAATGAGATAGACATGGGTATGTATAGTGCCAAGCACATAAATAACTAGGCAGTGTTCCTTTTTTTCTTTCTCTGCCTGTAAAAAGTTAAACATCAGGTATGCAAGAGGCAGTTCCTGTCCGGGTTGGGACAGGGTCAGACTTTAGCATAATCCTCACTGATAAGTAATTACAGCCATAAAACAATTTCCTGTCAGTGAATGGCTTCTGTGAGCAGAAAAGATAGAAAAGGGTCAATAATTCATAGAGTTGAGCTCTGGCATACTTCAATGAAGGTGTCACTGAGCAGAGACAACTTACTTACTGAAACATTATTTAAAAACTAGATTTAAATGTAAAATAAAACTGTGGGATATCTAAAAAAGTCATTTTTAGGAGAAGGAGGATAGATACAATGGTTTTTCTCTTCAGTTTATTGTTACCTCGAGGTAGCCATACATCTTGCAATTTTTCTACAATCAACTAAGCGATCGTCTTTATTGGGCGGTCAACTCCAGCATGGTTGATCAAAAAAGTCAGTCAACTACTAGAGGCCCACACACTACAAGTTATATCCTATGGGATTCACCTCCATTAATCAATCTGACCAAAGTGGGGTCTCCATGCTCTAAATGCAAAATTTGATTCAGCGTTGATTGAATGACATGTAAACAGTAGTAGATTCCTGTGCAATCGACCAACATCTATCTTGCTCAATCGATGAAGAAGGTCTATTCAACATGACATCTGCCACTTTTCATCCATCGTGCATACCGGAACACTCATCTCTCTCTATTCTATACATTGATCAAATTGAAAGGTCGATCGTACAGCCAAATCACAACTGATCACCTGTCTGGAGGGATTACGTCAGAACAGGTAATACCATCGCCACATCCCAATTAGCAGCTGATGCCCCCTTTCCCAAGAGCAATTTTTATAATTTCTCACATAGATCATCAAGGGCATCTGTATTGCTGATATGGTAGTGGAACCCTTTTCTCAGTGCGATTTCAGGGCCATGGCCCTGACAGTTTCCTGTCTGTGTAACCCATTGGACTGTAGAAAATAATGGCTGTTCCCAACGGCTAGCAGTAAAGATGATGACCTGCAGACTCACAGTGGATCAAACAACATAAATGATGTACACAGCGAATATCGATCGTTTGACATATTTTTTAACTCTACTACTATATTTCGGTAAAGTTCCACTTTAAAGTGTATGGACACCTTAATTCTGATAATGGGGAAGTGGCATTTCAGTTTCTCTACATGTATTGTATGATTAGCAATTCACCAGCTGGTTGCTAGGAGATGCTCTTAAACATTAGCGAACAGTACATGGCACGAACAGTGTAGTGACAGTCACACTGGTGTTTAGCAGTTTCTCATAATGACATGGAAACTCAATTCACAGTTCCAGCATATAACTACCTCGTGACGGTCTGAATGTAAATTACCCTTCTATATTGTTTGGCTGTTTTAAGCACATACTCATATATATTCATATTCATGATGTCAGATCTAGCCTGTTGTCATAGCCTAAGTCCAGACGAGTATGTCGATACTTGGCATGTGAATGTAATCATTACTAATCCTAATTACAGCATAGCAGAAGGAACAGCATCATACTGATACACCCCTCATATTTCGGTAGGCAGCGTTGAAGGCTGAACGCAGCTCGAGTTACAAATACAAGGCCCTGTGCATACAAACAAATTAACCCATTTGTATATCAAAGACACTCCACAATCCACCAAAGTCCCTGTATTCTCTCCTGGGTAAACCCTAGACTGGGGTTTTGACTGCCCTCTATTTTCTCATGTGTGACAGTATCCATCTCAGGACAGGAAACAGGGAAATCCCTTGCACAGGGTCAGAAACAGCAATAAATATACAAGTTTTAGCAAATAAAGGTAGCCATACATATAGCAATGATGGGCAGATTCGACCAAGAGACAAATCTCTCTCTGATCATTTCCAATTAGAGAGAGATCTGTCAACTGCCCATACACTGCAGGCCGGTTCCCGATCAAATTCATGCTGTAAATGATCTGGAATTGGCCTTGTGACGCCATTCCCCTAATGTGCAATGCATTCACTGCTGCCCTATACATTACCTGTCCATGGCCGCCGCTTGTCTTCTGCTGCCTCCGGTGGTGTTCTTTGTCCATACATGCGCCCCATGTGGTTGCTGGAGTAACACGGGCGATTATGTGACGTCACACACTCATTACTCCAGCAACCACACAGGGCACATGTATGGACGATGGACAGTGACCGGGGCCAGCAGAGGACAAGTGACGACTGATGTATGGCTACCTTAACCACTTCAGCCAAGAGCAATTTTCACATATAGGCGCTGCTCCCATTCATTCGCCAATAACTGTATATTATTATTATTGATTTATAAAGCGTCAATATATTCCATGGCGCTGTACAAAGTAAGAAACAAACATGGGGTACATAATACAGACAATGGTGTACACCAATATACATAATTAGTGACAAAATACAAAGAATGATACAAAATACAAATTATCGAATTGGTAATGACAGTGATAAAATTAACATGATGAATAAAAATGTATAATGGTTACCAAGACACAAAAGGGGTATATCATTTTTTTTTTCAGGACAAATTCAGCTTTTAGCGTGTTAATTTTGTTTAGTAGTTACCTGATTTTTAATGCATTTTAAAGGGAAAAGAAGGGGAAAAAAAAACAAAAAAAACCCCACACTATTTCTTTATTTACATCCATTATAACTTTACAATAAACAGTGCTGACTAGAAGTTAAACCCACTAATTTTATTTGCTCATCCATCCTGGTTATTGCAACATTTAGATTATGGTATGGTATGGTATGGTGACAATATTGAATTTGGAAATAAAGGTGTCTTTTTTTTTGCTTTTGTTTTTTCATTGTACACTATCGATGATTATAAGGCCTTATTTTGAAAAATAATAGTAATATACCCTCATGGCATACATATTTAAAAAGCCAGGTTCCTAAGGTAACAATATATGTTTCTTTCATATTCTGTCACTTTGTTTTCATTTTACAAGTCTTTTATTTTGGTACAGAATATGCGAAATGTAATTTCTTTTGGCTCAGTTTGTGACAAAAAAAAAAATACAGGAGACATGCGCCTCATCCCTAAATCTCTTTAAACTCTATTCTACTACTTATCATGGTTAAAATGATACCACATATGTCTCTTGTAGTGTTGCTAAAACTTTCCCAAGTTTGATCATAATTCTGAAAATAACTTTTTATGTTTGATTGAGTTTGTCCCTACCTATTTTTCATGTGACATGGTTCACAGGTTTTAGACACACCAAAATGTATTCTACAACTCGTCATGGTTAAAATGATACCACATGTGCCTCACTTAGTAGCAAACTGGTGGAGCACTGTCCACAACAACACTGGACAAATGCCGTATATTCCGGCGTATAAGACGACTGGGCGTATAAGACGACCCCCCAACTTATCCAGTTAAAATATAGAGTTTTGGATATACTCGCCGTATAAGACTACCCCTTTCCCAACACACACTAAATTGAAATTTTAAATCCTATACTGGTCCTGTGTATGAACAGATACTGGTGCTGTACTGTATGTGTTACCCAATATATAATAGTATATAGTCAATTGACTTGTTGCATTGGTCAACTCTCCTTAAGCGGATTGGCCAGCTCTCCTTGTCTCCCTGTTTATCAGAGCGGTATGGAAGAATAGATTACACTCCCTCAGCAGGGAGATCTGAGAGGTGGTAACAGGATAGGGCGTATCACCCGGTATCAATGACACCTGGTGTATAAGACAACCCCCAACTTTTCAGAAGATTTTCAAGGGTTAAAAAGTAGTCTTATACACAGGAATATACAGTATAATATTCGTCCAGTTAGGCTTAAGTGGTTAAGAGATAGTGGGGTCAATTTACAAAGCTTACTTAAGGGGCCCATACACTCAGCCGATTTTTGTCCAATCGATCGCAAGCCGATTGATAAAATCAATTTGCGGCCGATTTTGATCGATTTCAATCGATCTGACATGACGGAAAAGTTAGGTTCATCTCTTGAGACGGCTTATCATTTTGCATTGGACGTAATGGAAATCTGATGGGAAAAAAATGCCATCAGATCGATTTTCAATAGATTTTATACTGAAATCTATTGGAAATCAGTTCCTAGTAAAAAAAATGTTCCTAAACACATCAGATAGATCAGAAAATCTATCTGATGATCTATCTGCTGCTAATCTAACGAGTGTATGGCCACCTATTATTTTTCACCATAACGGAGGAGAGATAATTCATGAGATATACAGATAAGTAGGACAAAAGTGTCTTTGACTAATGTGACTAATGTTGCCTGTTGGGGATTGGAGCCCGATTCTCTTGGGCGACATAGCTGGGCTGGCCCATATGGACGCATGTCAGCTGACAATGTGGTCTGTTGCTATGTGGGGTAGGGCAGAGGGGCTACAAAGCAGCGTGCACATGACATCATGCGCAGATCGGCATGCACAAAGGAGTTGGCAGTCACTCGGTCAAGCTGATGTGCCATGCGGATCACTTTGGGAGTGGGGGCTACTGTACATATGCCTGACTATTGGCTGCGGCGGTCATTATTGGCTTTACAAGGCTTAAAATGGGAGTTAAGTTACATAAGGAGAGATCAATCAAAAGTTAAGTCTTTTAAGGAGAGATAGAATGTGAGTTAATAGGTAAGATAATTCAACAGAAAAGCTTTGCGAATCTGCCCCATTTTCACCAGCGGGTGAAAATGTCCTGCATTCCCTGTCCCCAGGACCAACAGCGTTCACATTAAGGGCCCGTTTCCACTAGCATAAAGGATGTGAGGCGATAGCCGCATCACCTCGCATTCCCCTACAGGTACTTCCAGTTGCCATCCGCACAACTGGATGCAGCGTCATGCGGCTTCCCGCCGACAGCTATGGGGACTCAGATGCATACTGCGGAAAACTGCAGCATGCTATATATAATTTTCCCCACGTCGCATTGTGCAGATCGTGTAGGTAAATTCTCATCAATGGAAACTATTCCATTGATGTGAATTGGTTGCAGTTTTGTTGCGATGCAAAGCAGTTTCTGCATAGCAACGCATGTAGTGGAAACAGGCACTAAAGCTATGTAAGTAGCAGAGATAGGAAGTGATACAACATTTCCTCAAAGGTGCAAAACCCCCAGTGTCTAAAAAATACACAGTGTTACAAAAACAATTGCAACACTTAAAAATTAAGACATAAGCATTAGGTTGTTTCATTTTGGGTACATTTGGAAACAATGTTTTTAAAAACGTATGACAGATAATTTGCAATAGGTTGTATCTGTACATTAAAAACAAACAAACAAAAACAATGAACAAACAGTAGGCGGGAAACATTACACTCAGGTCACTATTAAGGCTGCTAATAATAGTGTCATAACTAAGAAACTATGGGCTCCAATGTAAGTTTATATTGCACGCTATATGAACAGAGCATGAAAACCTGCCAAGAACAGCTGCAGTGCCAGAGAAGTGTAAGCCAGGGAGGGGAACAGTTTATTAATGGTTACCTCTATTTAAAGCATATACAGAAGTGATCATAACAGCAAAGCACCAATAAAGGGCTGATACAGTGGATTAAGGCAGGCCTCTTGTGGGCCCCTCTGGCCTAGGGGGCCTGGTGCAATCGCTACCTCTTCATCCCCTTTTGCTACACTACTGCCTGGTAAAGGCCCCTTGGCCTACTCCTAATTGTTCTGCAGGTTGTTTCTCCCCTATGGTGACCACACTTAATGAAATCTCCTGCAATATTCCTTCCACTTCTTCTAGTAAATAGGATGTATGGGAAGGCGAGGGTAGAAAGTTTTGACTGAGAGCGGCAACCCTCTTACCTCTACCATAGCTTCAAACACAGGAAGTGCAGAGTGCACCGCAATGGAAAAGGCACTAGTTGAGTAAGGCCTGGAATTCATCACAGTGAGTGGGCGAAATTTGGGATTTTAAAAGAAGAATAGGACCGGAGATCATCAGGGAACTTAGGGCCTAAGCCCACTAATGAATCTGTGTTCACTTCCGTCCGCTCTTCAGCATCTGTAACATTGATGTGTCGCAGAAAAACAAACACAAATGCGTTAGTGGGCTCAGGCCCTGGAAAGACTTGAATATCGTTTTCTCATTAGGACCCATTCTCACTCGTAAACGAAAATCGCAATCGATTTTGCATTATGTTTTCTGGTGATTTTCCAGTGATTGTGTCGCAATTGTCATTCTGGTGCGTTTACGATTGGTGATAAAAGCAAACACGCTGCAATCGCTGTAGTGAGAGTAATTCTATAGGATTACTTGTACAGCAGTGCTTTGCTGATCGCCGATGATCAGCAAATCACAAATTGTGGAAGAAAAGCGCCCGAGTGTGAATGGGCCTTTAAGGCCTATTCATAGTAGGGTGATTAGCGGATGATCGGGACGTCAGGAATTGCGAGAGTGTACAGTGAATTTACAACGCTAATTGCTGTAAAATCACCCGCGCAAAACGGTAACGCTAAGCGCTACCTGCCACTTTGACATTTTTCTTTGCCAGGCAATTCTATTTCAACATACCTATGATATTTTTTATGGTTTTATCACTGACATATATTCCTGTTTGTAAGGAAGAATGAATTATCTCAGATAGAAATGATATAATAAAATAGAAAAATGGATGCCGGTCTGAAATACGGTACTAAACTTGTTTTGGCACTCAAGGAGTTAGGTCCTGAACATATTCAGGTGAGATAACAGACTGAAAACAAATCTGACAGCAAACATGTAAACATAAAGGAGATTAGAAGTTCCTTGGCCAGACACACACACACACACACACACACAGAGCAAACAAGTAAAAATCATAGTACAAAAGTTGAGAGGGTCAATGCTGGCCACAGAGTATCAGATCAGTTGGGGGGCTGTATGATCTGCTCAGTCTTGTACTAATTGCCAAGCACTTACTTGCCTTTTCATCTCAATTCCTGTAGTTTCTTTCAAGAAAGGAATGTTCATATGTTCTGGGAGGAGGAGGATCACTCATTGCAATTGCATGCCAAGACATAGATTTCCAGAAACAGAGTCAGTAAACCCCTTCAATGCCTGATTAACATCGGCATAAACTGAATTGGACATGCCCACCTAAATCTGTTAGGTGCTTGGTAGATATTTACACTCACTACAGTTATGGGTGACTGGGGTGTTCTGGTATAACGTACACATAACACAACCAAAAATAACATTTGCAGTGGGATGTGATGTATTGAAGGCAAAGAAGACCCTGACCAACGTGTATCTTGATTGACAAATGTGCGTGTGAATATGTGCAATTCTAGCAACGCACTGCATAATCTGCATTGTACCACTGGAATCATATGCATCACAACTGATGAGGTGTGAACTGGTCATAGACTTAACTGCACCATGTTACAGTGCGCCAAGCAGAGTCTGTTACAACGCAATACAATGCATCAATGTGAAAATACCCGAGGCCCAAGTCCCATATGTGATCAACAGTGGAATGGATCAAAACAAGAAACCATGGAAAAGGGGAACAATAAACAACGGATCGCCCAAAGATCATTGTAAAGCAGCTGCCAATGCCTCACCTTTGGTGGGGGGTGTGGGGGGGGGAGGGGGCTGGGAAGAGAACCCCAGTAGGAGCTCAATAAGAGCATCAACCAAATTTAAAAAGCTGTCAACATGACTAACAAAACATCCATCAGCTGTGTTTTCAGGAGATTGTACCTGTAGGTGTAGCATGCTGTAATGTTTGGTCCATTAGTAGAGACAAAGTATGAGTAATAATGCTCATAATAGCCAGTCTGCTGTGAGGGCAGGAAATAGGGACAACCCCACAGGGATAGTAATGACAAGCTTTTACTTGTAAAACCTATTCTTGAGGAAGAGAGGGTTTGCTCTCTAGAAACTATTTCCACTATTAACAGATTTGCAGTGTTTCCCACATGGGAAAACACCGCCTATCTTTTCAGTGGCTTGCTGTCCAGATCGCACTTTGGTGCATGCGAATCTGGACAGCATGCAGATTTCGCAGCATGCAGCCGAATCACTATAGCCATGCATGGTACAGCTTAGCGATTCAGGTTGCAGCTATGCAGCAGATTGGGAGCCGCGGCCGAACCAGAACTGGCGGTGGCTCCCAGTGGAAGTAAGGCTCAAGTGTCTATTTCCACTAGCATATTGCATATGTTTTTCTGTATGCGAATTTCACGATTTTTCATATGCAGTTATCGATAATTTAATGGGGACAGATGCGTGGTGCAGAAATCTGCAGCATGCAATCCATATTTCTTTTCTGCATCGCACCGCATTTGTAAATTGCATTCAATGGAAATGACTCCATTCACATGCATTGGTTTCAGTTTCAATGCGAAAAATCGCATTGCGATGTTGCACTTAGTGGAAACGGGCCCTGATCCTGCCATTATCCAAAGCGAAAGGATTGGTTTTGGGAATAGGTTTACAAAGTCTATAACCTTCTCCTTTACCTCTAACACTACTCAATTTATTTTGGCTGTCAAGAAAATTCTATGGCTACCATATATGTTTATCTCAACATGCTTGCAGTAAAATGAAAATGGTATTTTTATAGTTGCACTGCTTTCCTTTCCTTAAAGCCAGTAAATAGCTTTTTATGTTTAAAAAAAAAATGTAAATGCTTCAGTTTGATGTTGAGGCTGTATGGGGTTTCACTGTCCTTTGGGAGGTGTGGTGCTTCCTCATTGTAGCACCCCTTTGCCTCTGGGGCTCTGTCACACACTGCCTCTCACCGCTCTACCAGCAAGACCATATGAAATGGGAACATGGCGTGACTACCACACTACAGAGTGTACAGGAAAGATCCTGGAACTTTGGCTGAGGCAGACACAACAAAGCAATTGTTCTTTTGTTCACTTTAATAGAAGATGCCCATTTCTTGAGCATTAGGGGGAAAGAGTATGAGACTCTTGGGCTTGGTTTGCGCTGCCATGTGCTGTAGCATGGCAGGCAGCAGACCGGTGGAATAGATCAATGCTTTAAATGTACTTTTTCATACATGTCTGTTGCGATTCTTCATGTGCCCCCCTGTGCCCGTGCATTAAAGTGAACCGAGCACCTTTTTTTCACTCAGGACATTTCTATAGCACATGAAAAATGTATGCCGACTATCTGTTTCATTATTAAAATAAACTTTAATCTTACCTTGTATTTTACATTCAAAGTTGTTAAATTGGCCTGTTTGAGCAGACCTGCCGACCGTCCCCATCTGCAGAAAGTTCAGTAACCTCTAATTGTTTTATTGCGCTAATTACCAAGAGGTAAACCATGCCTTTCATCAGCAAAGAGGGTGAATAATTAGGAGTGTGTTTTTAAAGCATGGCTAACACTAACACTAACCTGTATACAAAAGCACTGGAAATGATAACGCTTTGTCACAGCCGATAAAGGTACTGAGTTATACATATAGCCAATTCCGCTACTCGGCTATGTGTGCCGCAGCTGAACCAGAGTTCGGCTTCACCTGTCCTGATTTTTCATGATAATGAATTATCAGACTGGAGAGTGATCATAGGTCTGTAAACCAAAAGGTTAACTTCTACTGGGAGCCACAGTTGGTTCCCATTCAGCTGAGGCCCCCGTTCTGCTGCGTAGGCAAAGCGCGAATCGCTAAGCCGTGCCATGCGGTTTGGCTACCTGCTGCAGAAATCCGCAGCATGGCGTCCAGATTCACACCGCAGTGCAATCTGGACGGCACTTTACTGGATAGGCAGCGTTTCGCTATGCAGGAAAATGCTGCATATTCGGTTTCAGCTTCTGGCTTAGTGGACATTGGCCCTAATTGTTGCAAATAGCAAAGTGCTGTTACTAATGTACCGCTATGTGATCATTCTCACTGCAGGGTTTACATTGTGTGTGTGTGTGTGTGTGTGTGTGTGTGTGTGTGTGTGTGTGTGTGTGTGTGTGTGTGTGTGTGTGTGTGTGTGTGTGTGTGTGTGTGTGTGTGTGTACCAGCCCTCAGTTGGATGAATAAACATCAGGCCCATTGGATTTTCCCAGCATATCAGTGTGTCACTGCTGAGATAAGGCCAGCACTTGCAAGGTCATATCTGAATGACCATAACAAACAGGCCTATATGACTGAGCAGGTTTATGCCTGTTCATGGTGTCTACAAGCTACTTCAAAGCAATCCTGAAACCTGGTAAAAAAAAATAAAAAAATAATAGATGCTTAAAGGGAACCTAAACTGAGGAGGATATGGATTTTTCCTTTTAAAATACTACCAGTTCCCTGACTCTCCTGCTGATCCAGTGTCTCTAATGCTTTCAGCCACAGCCCCTCAACATGCATGCAGATCAGGTGCTCTGACTGACGTCAGACTGGATTAGCTGCATGCTTGTTTCAGGTGTGGAATTCAGCCACGACTACAGCCAAAGAGCTCAGCAGGGCTGCCAGGCAACTGGTATTGTTTAAAAGGAAACACCCATATCCCTCTCAGTTAAGGTTCCCTTTAACTCAGGTAAAGCTACACTGTACTGCCCCTAGTGCATGGAGGAAAAAAAGCTGTGCGCCTTCGTTCTACTGGGCCTGCACGAAACACACTAGCGCATTCGCAGCACAGCCATGCTCGTACTCTGAAGAAACCTGTTTGACCTGGTGGGTCAAATATGTTTAGAGGGACCCGACGCCGGAATGGTGGAGTGTAAGTAGATATGGGAAGCCATTGGATTAGCTAGAGGCTTCCAACTAATGAGGTAACCATCTAGCTTATGATCATGGTTATTTTATTTTTCCTTATCCTACCTCCCTTCTACTTTCTCTTTGGTTATGTTCACAGTGGAGCGTTGAATTTCATCGGAAAACATAGTGACATTGCTAACACGCTGCAGTCATATTGTAATGGTATATTCACTCTGGTGCATTAGAAGTGCAGTGTGACGGTGTTTGCGAGCCAAAAGGCTATCGATTTTACTACCCCATCGACCATACTAATTGATAATTTTATTGAATCAGATATAAGTCGGTGCCACAACAAGCATGCCAAGTCAACAATTTGACCGATTTTAAACCAAAATCAGTTGAATGTATCAATCGAACATGCTGGGAAAATTTTGGGCCAACATGGTTATTCGGGTGTGTGGCGATAAAAGGGTGCGATATCGCAACGACACTCGCTGCAGCTGGAACAGGTGAGATTTGAATGTACAGGCACATTAAAGAGAAACTGTAACCAAGAATTGAACTTCATCCCTATCAGTAGCTGATACCCCCTTTCCCATGATACATCTTTTCCTTTTCACAAACGGATCATCAGGGGGCTCTGTATGGCTGATATTGTGGTGAAACCCCTCCCACAGTGTGATGTCAGGACCATAGTTTACAGCTGTTTCCAACTGCCAAAAAAGCAAGCAGCATCTCCTGTCACTGACATCACCTGCCAGCAGTAAAAATGTCACCATGTGATAAATGTCAGAATGTAAATCAGGGCGAGGAAAGACAATGGGCAAACACTGACTAAATCATTTATGCATAATTATTGTAAAAATGAAGCACTTTTTTTTTTTTAAATCACAATATTTTCACTGGCGTTTCTCTTTAACACTTTTTTCGGGGAGGAAGACAGCGGCCAGTTGTTGCGTCGGGTCATCGAATTGGCCTGCGGTGTATGGGCAGCCAACTTTTAATACAAATAATAGGTTATTGGATGCCAGCCTTAATACATAGGCGACAATATTGTCCTATTTCCGTGGCCAGGTATACATGTAAAGAAAATCAGGAAACCGTGACCTGTATGACAAAAAGCAGGAAACCTCATAGGGAACAGTTCTCCAGTCACAGCGCCCTCTACAGCATGAAGCGTTGTGATTGGCTGAATAGTGTGATGCTAGGTTACTACAACCTATCTGAAACCTAGCAGTTCGAGAGGGTGCCGCTCACCCAGCATAATTTCAGAATTAGTAGAATTTCCCTGTGAGATTTCTTGTTGGATCCCCCTAAAGTAAACTAGCCCCATCTTTCTCCCTAAGTTTTGGATAGAGAGGGAGGAATTACAGTTTTCTTTGAGGTTTTCATTATTGTCTGATTTCTATATGAGGCGTTTTCCCTTTGCTTCCTGTTCCACTGACAAGGTCACAGGAAGTGATATGGAATTCCCCTAGTAGGGACAAAGACAGTACAAAAAAATCCTTCAGGAGCATGGGAGAAATCCTTTGAGATTTTTTCCTGCTTTCGGTGTTCCCATTTATGAGATTGTGCTCACTTCCTGTCCCAGTGGCAGGATCAACAAGAGGGATGAGGACAATCCTTTCTTCAAAAGCGTCACATACAACAATAAAAGTCCAACAAAATGTTCTAATTCTCCAGTTCTCACTCCAGAACTAACAAGAAAAGTATTTGTATTTTTTTCTGATGTCCAGAAACAGGAGTACAGTCAAAGATAAATTCTGATTGGTTTCTGTGGCTGCTTAGCTTTGAATCTGACCTTAGTCCACATTTACAGTGGTGGGTGTGTGATGCAGCACTATGGCCGCTCTGCAACGCAGCTTGCCGCACTGCAAGCCACAATCTATGCAACGCTGACAGTTCAGCGGGTGCTTTGCGGTACGGCAGAGTGTACTATGGTCGCACATTAACAGTTACAGTGAAGCATACTTTTCACTGACTATGTTTCACTGTATGCTGCGCAATGCACAGGTAACATGTGCCACCGCTTTCCTGATTCTTTGCATTTCTGCGGTCACAGGGAACTCAACAGTCACTGTAAACGTGGCCTTACTATAGCAGTAACTGACACTGATTACAGAGTACCAGTGAAAAACACAGAGCAGGAAGTTCTAGGAGTAATATACTGGAAGCATGCTTGCCTTGTCTTCTTTCACATAAAACTGCCAACTTGCTTGATGAGAAATATTTTTGTTCTCATTATCCATATTATCTGTGTCAGAAGATTATGTTTACAGAAATAGACCCCCTCTGGGTCACAAAACCACATCAAGTAAAGAGGAAAATAAAAAACGTTTCAAAAATCATTGTTACACATTCCAAGTACACTCCATAATTCACTTAAGTATGGTCTAATCATTTATTATGAGTGAGGGTATATCCCATTGCTGTGGGGACTCATACTGGTCACATGACATGGACACAATGAAAACTGCAAACTTTTTCTACTTTATACACAAATAAAAACGTTCTGTTTCCCAAGGTGCTAACGAACAGGAAGACCTGGGAACATGAGCCTCAGGCTCCTAGAGGCATTTCACACCCTGGTGATGTGCTTCACCCGAACAAAGGAAACTGGGCTGGCTGAAGACATGCAGGGTGAGCTGCTACTTTGTTATTCTCCGCATATAGTCCATATGGGGTGAGAGATTTTCTACTTGACTGCACATGGAACAGGTTTAGCAAGAGATTAGATAGGAACAGAAGCAACTATGTCGATCTCAGCTCTCTAATGAAAAATGTATAATACACATTATATACATATTATATTACTTATCAATATACTCAGTGTGGTTACAAACATGACTCGCACACAGAGGACTAGTTACCAGGCGTCCCTTTTAGAAGTATCCTGAATGAATGAATGTAGTCTGAAATCTGTAACAAAAGCCATTGTGATCACAGCACATTGGAGAGAGCTGGGTCCTACCTTCGGTCTGTTCAGCCACCTTCTTACAACAGAGGGTAACATCATGGAACAGCGTTGACCCTGGCTCCTGTAGTGCCTCCTGCGGCTCTGTGCTGAGTGTATGAAGTGATTGCCTCTGTCACAGCACGTCTACTACACTCCCACACCTCACTCCTCCCTCACCTGTCCAAACAATGACTGCTGCGTGACGTCACAGCCGACCTGCTGCTTCTAGCGTACGGGGAAAGCAGCTGGGCGCTGTTGTCAGTGTAGACGGATGGTTGTCTCTGACTGCAGGCAGCTCTGTGCTATTACAACATGCTGCCACTTGGTGATTATTTTATCACTGTGCTCCATTGTTATCTTTTTGCCTCTGCAGCAACAGGACAACAGATAACTGTTGCTCAATTTGTGTACTTTGGTACTTAAAGGGACACTTAAGTCAAACAAAAAAAATGAGTTTTACTCACCTGGGGCTTCCAATAGCCCGCTGCAGCTGTCCGGTCACGGTGCCCTCGCCATCTCCCTCCGATCCTCCTGGCCCCGCCGGCAGCCACTTCCTGTTTCGGTGACAGGAGCTGACAGGCTGGGGACGCGAGTGATTCTTCGCGTTCCTGGCCACAATAGCGCCATCTATGCTGCTATAGCATATATCATATACCATATAGCAGCATAAAGGGTGCTAATGTGTCTGGGAACGCGAAGAATCATTAGCATCCCCAGCCTGTCAGCTCCTGTCACCGAAACAGGAAGTGGCTGCTGGCGGGGCCAGGAGGATCGGAGGGAGACGGCGAGGGCACCGTACAGCTGCAGGGGGCTATTGGAAGCCATAGGTGAGTAAAACTCATTTTTTTTTGTTTGACTTAAGTGTCCCTTTAAATAGTCAGATCAGTCCTTTATTGGTCTGTTAGCAACCACTGCATGATGCACTATAAAGGTGGCCATACATCAGACGACTTGGCAGCAACCGTCCGATTTGATTATTATAATCGCATCGGACGAAAATTGGTACCGCCAAGTGCATGCCTGATCGATTAGTCGGTCAGAAATGCTGCAAGATATCAGGCCGTTGTGGTCGGTCTGGTGCAAGGCGCTAACGGCGAGCAATATCGGGACAAGTGACAAAACCCCTGACACTGACTCCCTAATAGTCACTGTGCTCACCCTGGTGCCCAGTGCACTTTACATTACCTGTCTGCAGCTGCCACTGGCTTCGGGCGCTGTCCTCCGTCCATACACACACTCCACGTGGTTGCCGGCGTACACGTTGGCGAGTGTGACGTCACACACGCACCCATGTTATTCCGGCAACCACGTGAGGTGCATGTACGGATGGAAGAGCCCGGAGTCAATGGGGGCTGCGGACAGGTAATGTAAAGTGCACTGGGCACCTGGGGGGGGGGCATGGGATCGGAGTGGATGGGTCACATAGACCATTAGGGGGGACAGCGTTAGGGTGACAGATGCAGCATCACAAGGCCAATTCCAGATCGATTTCAGCATGAAATGTGTGGTGTATGGGCAAGCAACAGATCTCTATCCGATCACATTTGATCAGAGAGAGATCTGTCTCTTGGTCGATCTACCCATACATCATCTAAAGTACATCTGTCAATTTTGTGGTCGATCAATCATCCAATTCAATGATTATGATCATCAAATCAGATGAAAATTGGTGCTGCAACAAGCATGCCATCAACTATTCAACCAATTTTAGGCCAAAATGTGTTGCATGTATCGAAAGGACATGCTAGGAAATCTCAGCCCAACTTGGTCAATCAGGTGCGTGGTGTTGACTGATCCCCTGGCTGCTGTCCCCCCAAAAGTTAGCTATCCCCCCGGTGCCTGTGCATGTAAACACTTTACCTGTCCGCTGCCCCCAAGTCTCCACCCTACTTCCGTATCCCACGAGACTACCGGCATATAGCACGTGTGTCACGTGTGTGACGTTACACACGTGCTCCATTTCCTATAACGTTGGCAGCCAAGTGGGGCACCAATGCAGAGAAGTAAAGCATACATTCGGGAGCAGGTGGACATTCTGAGGCAGCGGATAGGTAAACTATTTACATACACGGCCACTGGGGGGACATCTAACATTTGGGAGGACAGCGGCGAGGTGGTATCACAAGGCTGATTCCCAAAAGATTTCATGCTGCAATCAATCGGAAATCAGCTTGTGGTGTATGGGCAGCCAACAGATCTCTCTCTGATAAGATGCGATCAGAGAGATCTTTCTCTTGGTCAAATCTGCCTATGTATCACTAGATGTATGGGCACCTTTTGTGTCTCTTTCCACTTGAGAAGAATACACAGCATTTTCCTGCATACAAGTCACACAGGGAAACGCTGCCTATTCTAGCAATAGCATGCAGTCGAGTCGCATGCTAGTTCAATTCTGGACAGCATGCAGCAGTTTTGTTTCATGTATTAAAATTCCTATAGCCATACATGGCACGGCTACAGGGTTTAGGATGCCTACTTGCATCTCTGCAAGTGCTGACGTGTGTCCAGCAATACATACAAAAGCTAGATAAACTTGGCTGCCTGAGTTTCATCTAGCTTTTATATGTCTTGTTAATCCAGAGACTTCCCTTGTTACCCTCAAGCTAACTGGTTGGGACCCTCTGAACCTGTTTGTCAAGGGCTCGTTGAATAAACTCCCCTGTGGCTGGCTGGCTGCGCTCCCATTAGTGTATGAGTGCAAATGTACTCCGCAGGTGCGGGCCATTTGTGTGCTTGCACTTGCAGTGTGATTGAGCTAAGCAGGTGGTTTCGTCGCATGGCATTTATCGCCGAAACTAGACACCCCATAGCAGTTATGGGAATTTGGGGCTCCGGTGACCGTCGGACCCGAATTACATCTCCCTCTGAATTGTGACAACTCGGAGAGGGAATAGTATTTTACGCTGCTGGGGATTTGAGCGGCAACAGGGTGAGCCAATATTTGGCTTACCCTGCACCCAGTTTACTGGTCGGCGTACTGATATGTACGCCATGGAGAGGAGTCTCTGGGTCATCTGGCTTCCTCTACCAAAATAAAAGAATAAACAAACTACCCAGCAGGCCTATGGTGAACCAGAACTCCTATTCAGCAGTGATGCACTGTGAGACATCATGCTCACTCCAACCTGAATTATCACAAATACCTTCTGTTTTAACAAGCCAAACTTTTGTTTTGTCTACCAAAGTTAGTACTGTAACTAACTTTTCTATTTTTAGGTTTGCTTTAACTATAGAATTAAATTACAAAATGACTTGTTGTTTAAAACCTATCGTAATAAATTGTCTTAACTAACTAGGAACTTTGCTTGTGCAGAAGGCTTTGAATAGACCGCCCCCTTCTCATGATGTTACATGCTCAACCAATCATAGGGAAAGCTGACGTCATTCTCAGGCGCCGGGCGAGCGAAGTCAGCGGACGGCTCCGTTGTGCTGGCGGAAGGGCTGCCATGCGTTCGCTCAGCTACGTGCAGCGCGCGGTCCTGGAGTTCAGCGGGTCACTCTTCCCGCACGCGCTCTGCCTGGGGGATGCTGACAACGATACGGTATAACGGGGAACTGGGGGGTGTTGAGATGCTGCTGATCACGTGACTGACACTAACCACGCCTCCTTTGTTTTCTCTGCAGCTGAATGAACTTATCATAGGTGACACTAGTGGCAAGTTGCATGTGTACAAAAATGACCAGAGCAAGCCCTGGCTGACCCGCTGCTGTTCTGGCATGGTGAGACTTAACTCCTTCTATTGCATCTGTGTGACTGTCATTGCATGAGGCATGCATTGGGCTCAAGTGAAGGATGCTTGCTAATCTTTACGTAACTGCACTGCACTGCAGTCTAGATTACCCTAGCATCTGGTTATCCCTGTGCAACTTAACAGTTAAAGGAACCGCTAGTAATTGTGACATAAAACTCCTTTGTTTAAAGTGGATCTGAGATAAACATTTACTCATTGCATCCCCTTACATATAGTATATAGGACATTCCTCAAGCCAAGTACTTTTTTTGTTTGTTTTAATACCCTAATTCCCTATAAACTAAGCAAGCCTTGCCCACAGCTCCTTCAATGCCTAGGCATTCTGAGTCCCATGTAGAAAGTGCTCATGGGAGCTCAGTCTGGAGAGGAGGAGGCTATTCCCGAAGCAGGAGGCATTACCAGCCAGAGATTTCAGAGGCAAGGGGACAGAAAGGGGAGGGGAATGGTGTTTTCACTAGGGCTGTGCAGTCGGTGCAAAAATCATCTAACTCTGACTCCTCGGTTTATGAAACCTCCGACTCCCAGCACTCAAAATAGCGCTGACTCCTCGACTCCTTAGTCTAATACTTAAAGGGAACCATAGATGAACATCAAAAATAATTTATACATACCTGGGGCTTCCTCCAGCCCCATACTCTCTGACCGATCCCACGCCGCTGTCCTCCGCTGCCCGCAGCTATGAGAACTGGGACCCCGCTCTGCCGTCAGTCGGGGCCAGTCTAAGCATAGCTGGCTCCGATGACGTCAGTGATGGGACCCGGTTCTCGTAGATGCACGCAGCGGAGGAGGGCGGTGTGGGATCGATCAGAGCGTATGGGGCTGGAGGAAGCCCCAGGTATGTATAACCTCTTTTTCATGTCCACATCTCTGGTTCCCTTTAACAGGGCTGTGTATTTGGTACACAAATCATCCAACTCCTGACTCCTCAGTTTATGAAACGTCCAACTCCAGGCACCCAAAATTGCTCATACTCCACAGCCCTGGTTTTCACAGGCTGAGGGAAGGAGATGCAGAGCAGTTTGCCTGCGTAATAATGACAATCAGAATATGGCTGCTCTCAGTGTATCACAAGAAGAAATAATCATCTACTGTTGAAGCTGTTTTCAGCTAGATTTGCTGTGTAAATTATCAAAACTTTAGATAAGACGCACGCACGCACACACACACACACACGTTACTTGCTTTAGGGACTTTATTTATCTCGGATCCGCTTTAAGGAAAGAATCCATTCCAATTTATACATGAGCATCTGCTCTTTTGTGTTACAGTATAATCTCAAGTTTACTATATCAGAAATTGTCCTACAAATGGCCTTGCATGCCCTGATACATTTTTCTGCTGCAAAGGACTAACTCTGTCCTCCCATTGAAGGTACAGTACAAGCACTTGCACATTTGGTGTTCTACAAGGTTAATTATACCTTAGGGCTGTGTAGCTAGGCTGGACAAATTGATGGTACAGTATCCAAGGCTCCGTAAAAATTGCAACTGTTACTGAAAAGCAGGGATGGGAAGTCGGTACTAAAATCATCCGACTCCTCAGTTTATGAAATCTCAGACTCCTCGACTCCTTAGTGTAATACTTACCAGGGCTGTGGATTTGGTACAAAAATTATCAGACTCCCGACTCCTCAGTTTATGAAACCACCGACTCCAGGTACCCAAAATTGCTCCGACTCCACAGCCCTGTTGAAAAGAGGCAGCCACTCACTTCCTGCGAGTGGTTTCGATACATCTGTGGGTGGAACTTGCAGCATGTGTCCTGCAAAATGTTCTGCTCACAACGCTAACAAGGGAAGATATACCCAGGAGTGCGTACAATTCCACGGGAGAACTGTGGTATACTTTTATCGGTGATTGCAAAGTGGAAGTGGTAAGACTACATCCTCATTATGTTCATATTATTCCTCATTTTCCCCAGGCTGCTTACTATACAGTACTGTATATCCAGCGCCGATGCCATTCTTCTTGTCTTAAAAATGTTATCAAGCATCAAAATGCTTGCAACCAGCCTGAAGAGAGCAGATGACCTGCCAGATTGGCTGGACCTGGATAGGTAGTTTACTAAACCAGACTTTATTATAATCAGATTATACTGTACCAATATCAATACTAATCTTCATGTGCCACAAAGTCATTGAAAATGCATCTCCAATCCTGAGGCTACCCTTGGGCTGGCTTCACACTGCAGATTGGCGGTGCGGTGGCTGCACCGCCAAAAACAGGCCTTCAGGGATCACCGTGTTAGTACGCGGTAATCCCTGTCCGGCATCCGGCCAAAGAGGAAGTGATTCTCACTTCCTGTTTGGCAGTTGATGGCATGCGCAGAGACGGTTTTCTAAAATACACTTCCGGCGCATGAACGATGCAGATAACTGGTGGGTTTTTAAAAAGTGCGCACATTACCATAAACTTACATGACTTATGGCCCGCTGCAGTAGCGGCACGGTAACGTACTTCTTGAAGCATGTTAGATAGGGCACATTCCGTTGAAGTGTACAGCAATGTGGGAAGTTTGAACTCCCCTATAGATTAACATTAGGCTGCGGTGGGGTGCGGTAAATTTACTGCACTGCCTCGGTATGAAAGGGCCCTCAAGCTTTTCAATGTGCACTTGTGCATATGCCCTCAAATAGTGGTTTGCAATAGATTATACGCACATACAGCCCCCTAGCACAGATTGTGCACAGAAGAGATGCCGGATGTAGTTAGAAAAAGCAACTTTGCTGCAGGATAGGTAATAGATGAATGGCCTTGTGAGTTACTGCATGCAGTAACCGCATGTATCTGTAACTGAATGTCACAGGGTTCCCTGCAAATACTGTTAGAAGCAGTTTGATTCCCTGGAGTGCTTTGCATGCAGTAAAAGGATGTGTGCTGGAATTACCTGCAATGTGGGCCTCATAACCTGGGTTCGTTATATCCAATATAAAAAAGGCTGAGACCGTTTTCTGCAAGGATGCGGAGCTATGCACAAAAACCCAGCTCATTGGGGCTTTGAGGCCTCGTTCACATTGCGTTCCGTTTGCTTTAGCATTCACGTTTGGCATTTTTGGAGGTTTTTTTTTCCTTTTCCCAGCGCTTGGGTGGGCGCTGCGGTCTTTGTAAAGCGCTTCAATAAGTGCTTTTTCAGAACGATGGCATTTTTTTACCCCCTGATGCAAGTCAGAAAGTGAACTCTTTGACCCGGAAATGAATAAATATAATGTATGTATTCTTAAAAACGCGAACGCAATCACTGCACAAAGTGAGTGTTTTGTGTTTCTCCTATACCTTCCATTGAGGCGGAATCGGAAATGGTACACGCACCGCTTTACTGAATGAACAGTGCATGACCCGCGCTGATATGAACATTCTCATAGACATTCATTGCACAAGCGTTTGGCTGGCGATTTTTTTTTTTTTTTTTTTTTTTTTTATCGCCTGCGTGTGAAAAAAAGAACAAACGCCCCTAGTGTGAGTGAGCCCTCAGTGAATCTTGTTAAAGATAATGTGTGGGGGCATGCTAACTTTTAGGCATTAGTGTACCTTTGTGTTTTTATGTACATCAGAGGTGCACTTTAAATTATAGGATATAGCTGCAGAGTAGCTGTTAAATGGAAATCAAGACCAGGGCTGTGGAGTCTGTACACAAATCATCCTACTCAGACTCCTCAGTTTATGAAACCTCCGACTCCAGGTACTCAAAATTGCTCCGACTCCTTAGTCTAATTTTTACAAAGGCTATGGATTTGGTTCAAAAATCATGAAACCTCCAATAAAACCTCCGACTTTAGGTACCCAAAATTACTCTGACTCCATAGCCCTGATCAAAACTAGTCCTTGGTGCATGCAGAGGGTCCAGACAGGAACAAAGAACTTCGAGGCCATAATAACATGCAGTCCAGTTAACCATGCTGCGGGGCAACATCCAGATAGACAACAGATAAGTGGATATGTTCAAGTAGAAAAAGGGACCAGGAGCAACACGCTGAATGTGAAAAGCACACTTCTCATAAACTTTAAATAAAAATCTTTATAAAGACATAATGGCAATTAAAACCAGTAAAATTGTTGACATATGCTGCTGTTAAAGAGAACCCGAGGTGGGTTCTAAGAATACCCAACCTCTGTTGCTATACTACTTCCCCTAGCCCCCCTCTGCGCTCTGCTATGCCCCCATATATCATACGCCATGCTGGTGACGCAGCGTGTCGCAGCCGACTGTTTACATCTGTACTTGTCAGTCTCACCGCTCCTCTAAGTCGCCACTCCCCGACCGCATCCCTTCCCTCCAATCAGCGGGGAGGGAAGGGACGCAGGGGGAGAGCGGCGACTTAGAGGAGGCGGGGGTGCGGCGAGACTGACAAGTACAGATGTAAACAGCCGGCTGCGACACGCTGCGTCACCAGCACGGCATATGATTTATGGGGGAAGCAGTATAGCAACAGAGGCTGGGTATTATATGCAGACCCAGCCTCTGTGTGCTAATAAGATTCTTAGAACCCACCTCGGGTTCTCTTTAAGAGAGGTGCGGAGGAGGGTCGATCGCTTCGCCCTGCAATATGAGCTTTCTCAAGTTTTGAGCGCCCATATTGCAGGGCGAAATGATTGACGACCTTCCTCCACATCTCTCTCAACAGCTGCATGTGCCGATAAATATACTGGTTTTTAAATACTGTTATGCCTTTATGAAGAATTTTGATTACATTTTCAGAAGTGTGCTTTTTAAATTTTATTAGAAGTCGGTACATTTTTTTTTTTTTTTCCCTGACTTAAAGCGGTTTAAAACCTTGACATAATATTCAATAAAAACATGTTTACCTACTTTTTCCCAGGGTCGTCTCCAGGACAGCAACTCAGATGAGAGATTACCCTTCCACACACTGATGGACAGGAAGAGGTTAATTGAGTGATCCCCTGCTGGCTATATAGGCCTGGCCCAAACCATCCTACCTCAGTTTTATTCCTGTCCACGGACGGAGGAGGATGTTCTGCGAAGGGCTGACGCTAGATAGCGGGGTCCTGGGCGGAGGTTATCCCTGTAGGGCTGGCCAGGCAGGATCAGCTGGGAGAAGCTTCCGTCCCCTTGGTGTTACAGAGCGGAATGCGGGCCGCGTTATAGCTGAAGGCGCGCGCTGCGCGCAGATTCAAATGCCTTGCTTTGATTGGCCGTCTGGATCAGGTGACTGGACGAGATGTGACGTCTCCTATACTTCCGGGTTCGGCGCGCCAATGTAGACGGACCAGTCAGCTGACTGGGGAACAGGCGATCTCCGCTTTGGCGTCCGGAAATGAAGGCAGCGTGGTTAACCCCTTCGGTGCTGGACAAAGATACAAGCACCTGGCAGGGAGAGTAGGAACTCCGTTCCGGAGCGCGGGTTTCTGGAGTGAGTAATTTTGGGCACACCCATATTTTACTATTTAAATGAGTAGTCTCCAGCTGGGGGTTGTGTGTTTCATTGCCAGCATAGAGGTTACGGACAGCGCTCAGGACACGGGGGCAGTGCCCAAGGCTGATAAGGCTGATAGAACTGTTAAAGTGAAAGATACCAGGAAGGGGAGTCAGAGTCAAGCTCGCTCCTCTGGTGATGCTTCTGCTCGGGCTTCTACTTCATCTGCACCTGTGGTTGAGCAGAAGAAGGATGTCAAGAAATGTGTTTTTTGTGCAGCTAAATTGCCTGTGGCTGCTTTTAGACCTTGATGTCAATCTTGCATTCAGGAAGTAGTTAAAAAGGAGTCTCCGACTGTGTTTAAAGACTTTATGGGATGGGTAAAGTCTGAGATGGCTTTCACCTTGCTGACCTTTAAGGATTCATCTGCTTCAGCATCCACGTCTGCTGCTACTGCTGCTAGTGCTGTTGATTTATCCTCACCTACATTACCAGTCTCCCCGATGATATTAGGGCCCCCCATGCAAGGATTAAAATCTGCTAGCAAGAAACGTCATACTGGGGAATCTGATGTCGAGTTATCAGAGGGGGCGATATCTTCTTTAGAGGCAATGTCTGTCTCTGAAGATGAAGATGGGCCATTAGACTGTGTCAAAATTCAGAAATGTGCTTTTTCCACTGATAATATGGATAGTGTATTAAGTGCAATGTACGCTACAATGGACATTTAAAGAGTAGGAGAGAAGTTTATCTACTTTGGATAAGATGTATCAATATCTAGGTGATAATAGGATGAACTTCATTCCAGTCCATAATTTATTAAAGGACATGATTACCAAAGAATGGGAAAATCCGGAAAAAAGAGCTTTCTGGCCCAGGTCTAGGGGAAAGCGATATCCCTATAAACCTGATGATCAGAAACACCGGGGTCCAGTTCCTAAGATTGATACGTCTCTTTCTAAGGTGTCACGTTGAACGGCCCTTCAGTTTGAAGATTTCGGGGCATTAAAAGATCCGCTTGATAAAAAGGTATAACCTACTCAGAAGAACATGGGAGACAGCCACTCTGAGTTTTAAGCCAGCTATTGCAGCCACAGCTTTCTCTGAAGCCCTCAAAGTCTGGTTACAACAGTTAGGGGCCCACATAGCGGGGGTCTCCTAGAGAGGTTATTTTGAAATCTTTTCCCAATATTTTTCATGCAGTTAATTATCTTTGTGATGCCGCAGATGACTCGGTTCGACTGGTAGCTAGAACGTCTGCTCTGGCAAACTCAGCCCAGAGAGGCATCTGGGTCAGAACCTGGAATGGGGATGTGTCCTCAAAGATTATGTGGACTGCCTTGTGAGGGGAACTTGTTGTTCGGAAAAAAGCTTGAGGATACTCAAGATAGATCAGCAGATAACAAAAAGAATTTCCCTAATAGGAAGAAAGATTTTAGATTCAAACGGTCCTTTCGTTCATCAGGAAGTCAGGATTCCAGCTTTAGGTCCGGAAGAAGACAGTGGAAGTCCCAGAAAGATCAGAAAGGAAGGTCTTCATTTCTCCTTAACCCCTCAAATCAATCTAAAAACAATGACTCCAGGATCCCAGTGGGAGGGAGGCTGGCACATTTCTTCGAGAATTGGCAATCCTTTTTTCAAAACGAATGGTTGTTAGGGATGGTATTGGAGGGTTACAGATTGGAGTTCACAAAAGTTCCCCCAACAAGATTCTTGCCGACACCTCCGCTATTCTCGCCAGTAATGTCAGCAGCTCTCCACAACGCTGTGTCAGATCTATTGCAAAAAAGGGTTATAAGACGGGTCCCTCTATGTCAAGAAAGAATGGGAATTTTATTCCCCAATCTTCTTAGTTCAGAAACAGCAGGGCGGTCACAGGCTCATCCTCAACTTAAAGGTGCTCACCAGATCAATCAGGTACAGAAAGTTCAAAATGGACAATGTTCGATCAGTTCTAAATCTTCTTCAGAAGGATTCCTTCATGGCCTCACTGGACCTACAGGACGTCTATCTGCATCTGCCCACGTAGACGTTTCCAATGAGTCAGCACCGTCTTCCATAAAAGCTCTTTTATTGGTATCAAAGCATAAAAGCAAGGAGATCAAGCAATCAGCAGCTGCTGATTGCTTGATCTCCTTGCTTTTATGCTTTGATACCAATAAAAGAGCTTTTATGGAAGACGGTGCTGACTCATTGGAAACGTCTATTTGTGAAGACACCTGCAGTGCACAGGTGACTGGAGTGGAGAGCACGTCTCACGTTGTCCTCGGTCCTCCATAGGTGCTTGCTACACATTGTTTTATCTGCATCTGCCCATACACCCGGATTCACAAGCCTATCTAAGATTTGCAGTGCATCAACAGGGGGAGGTAAGACATTACCAATTTACTGCATTGCCTTTGGTCTCTCATCAGCACCTTGGCTTTTCACTAAAGTTATGACTGAGGTATTCGCCTTCTTGAGACAGAGTTAAGTGCAGATCATTGCTTATCTTGATGACTTGTTTTTTTTCCTGGGGAGACTCAGCTGTGTCGTTGGCCGCCAAGGTTCAGACTTCAGTTGAGGTGCTAGAATCCTTGGGTTGGATGATTAATTGGAACAAGTCTTCATTGACAGAACAAATAGTTTATCTCCCTGCTTCTAAGAGAGATTTGTTATTAATGAATGTTCTTGCCTTTCAGGAGACTATTACCATCTCCATAAGGGGCGCTATGTCCTTACTCGGACTTGACATCCTCATTCCCGGCTGTCCAGTGGGGCCAGTTGCATTCAAGACAGCTTCAGCACTGGATTCTGCAAGTTTGGAACAGAGGTACAAGGTCTCTGGACAAACGAGTGTTAATTCCTCATTACATAAGGACTGCCGTCCTCTGGTGGGCAAATGTGGCCCATTTGACAGAGGGTCGTTTATGGGACATTCCAACCCAAAGGGTCATCACGACAGATGCCAGCAGTTGGGCTTGGTGTGCTCACGTGGACAGTCTCCCAGTTCAAGGGGCATGGAGAAGAGATATGAGTCAGGCTCATTCCAACATCCGAGAATTAGAAGCAGTCAGGAGAGCTCTGTTACATTTTCAGGGATTGATACAGGGCCAGCATGTGACCATCAGATCAGACAACAGCACTGTAGTGGCTTACCTGAACCATCAAGGGGGGACAAGGAGCAGAACTTTCAATTTAAGGGCAGAAAGGATCTTGATGTGGGCAGAGGAGAAGTTAGCCTCCCTGAAAGCGGTGCATTTAAAGGGTACACTCAGAAAGCAGATTTTCTCAGCAGGTCGGAGATAAGTCAGGACGATTGGTCACTGAATCAGGAAGTCTTTCGGGACATAGTTGCCAATTGGGGAATGCCGACCATAGACTTGTTTGCAAACAAATGGAATACCAAATGTCCAATGTTTTGTTCACTGTGCCCGAGCGACAACCCCTGTGCAGTGGATGCGTTTTCAATCAAGTGGGATTATCCTCTCCTGTATGTTTTCCCTCCTCTCAATCTGATTTCCAGGTCTCTCAACAAGATCAGTCGAGACAGAGCGATGGCAATCGTGGTGGTGCCATTTTGGCCGAAAAGACCTTGGTTTTCACTTCTGAAGAAGTTAGCTGTGGCAGAACCAATCTTGTTACCAGTCCGACAGGACCTATTGATGCAGGGGCCAGTTTGCCATCCTCAGGTAAAAATGTTGCATCTGTCAGCATGGATGCTGAGTGGGAACTTTTGAGAGGTAAGGGATTTTCAAAGGAACTGTCTAATACTCTTTTGCAAAGCAGGAAATTAGTAACTAGGAAAATCTACCTAAAGGTTTGGCGCAATAATAATTCCTGGTGTGTGGAGAATGGTTTCAATAAGGAGAACTTATATTCTGCCTAAGGGCCCTTTTCCACCAGCGCGTTTGCGCTGGCTGAATCGCAAAAACGCAAACCGCTAGCGATTTTACAATCGCTACGGTTTGCTTTTTAACATAGGAATCGCGGTAGGTCATTTCCACTACCGCGATTCGCTTTTGACGGGAACGCGAACGCGCGGCGGAGCGATATTTGCCGCGATTTTGCTATGCAGTGCATAGCATAGCAAAATCGCGGCCGCGAACATCGGGGAATCGCCGGTTTTGCGATTCAGCAATCGCTAGCGTTCAGGGTGAACGCTAGCGACTGCAGGTGGAAAAGGGCCCTTAGAGTTTCTGCAAGCTGGACTCAAAAAGGGACTGAGTTCTAGTACTTTGAAAGTGCATACATCTGCTCTGAGCGTGTTTCTACAGAAAAGACTGGCGGATAACAAATTCTTTATTCGATTTTTTTTTTAGAGCAATCCAAAGAACAAGACCTGTAGTAAAATGTCAGGTGCCACCCTGGGACTTGAATGTGGTTTTGCAGGCTCTTATGGACGCACTCTTTGAACCAGTTGATGACATTTCCGAGAAACTTCTGACCTTAAAAACTGCTTTTTTGTTGGCCATATCTTCCGCCAGATGGGTGGGGGAGATTCAGGCCTTATCCATTGCTGAACCGTATTGTGTGATATCAGATGATAGAATAACCTTAAGATTAGACTCAGTTTTTTTGCCCAAAGTCTGCTCTCGTTTTCACAGTTCTCAGGAGATTTTCTTGCCCTCTTTTTGTAGTAACCCCTCTAATGAAAAAGAGAGACGCCTTCACTGTCTTGATGTTAGACGTTGTGTCCTAAATTATATTGAAAAGACTAATGCTGGGAATACACGATGCGTTTTTGCGTTCGTTTTTGCCGTCGTTTTCGCTTTCGATAGATTCTACTCTCGATTCACTACTCGATTCCCCTCTCGATTCCTTATCTTTTCTTATCAATTACATTCACTTGAATGAGGAGAATCGAAACGAAAGTAGAATCGACCAGATCCGACAGGTTGGAATTTATCTATCGAACCCATCTATCTAAAGTAAAAACTTAACGTGTATTCCCAGCATAAGACTTGGAGAAAGTCTTGGGCTTTATTTGTGTTATTTACTGGAGTAACTAAAGGTAAACAAGCTTCCAAGGCCACTGTTGCTAGGTGGATCAGGCCATTAGCATGGCATATCAAGCACAGGGAAAGGAAGTCCCAAGTCTCATCAGTGCCCACTCAACTCGTTCAGTTTCCGCCTCTTGGGCGGAAAAAGCAGGCGTTTCGATTGAACAAATATGTCGAGCTGCCACTTGGTCGAGTAAAAGTACATTTGTTAAGCATTACAGATTAGATTTATCCTCTAAGGATGATCTAACCTTTGGTAGGAGAGTACTTCACGCTGTAGTCCCACCCTAATTTGTGTAATCTTTGATTCTCATCTGGGTTGCTGTCCTGGAGACGACCCTGGGAAAGACACTAGTTACTTACCGGTAACGTCTTTTCCGGGAGTCGGAAGGACAGCACCCTTACTACCCACCCTTGGGTTCATTTTGTATTGTATATAATACTGAATAATAAACATTGTTGAGCATTATCTGTGGTTATCTTTGTCATTTCTGAGGTGGGATGGTTTGGGCCAGGCCTATATAGCCAGCTGGGGATCACTCAATTAACCTCTTCCTGTCCATCAGTGTGTGGAAGGGTAATCTCTCATCTGGGTTGCTGTCCTTCCGACTCCCGGAAAAGACGTTACCGGTAAGTAACTAGTGTCTTTATATGCCATACGGTTATCATATTTGCATTTCTTCATAAATATTATTATTCATTTAGAAGTTATAGGTTTCCAAAAGTACAGTTTTTTGCTTTGTGAGCTGACTTTGAATTTTATTAATAACTGGTTTTATTCATTGCTGTTTTGCAGCCAGACAAGCTTTGTGTCTCTGTCTCCAGCAGCTTCTCCGCAGTCAGAGAATGTGTCACTTTCCTCACTTGATACATTTAAGTAAACACAATATAACATTATCTGAAGTTCGGATGCAGCAGCATTTCACTGCACTCAACTTTTAAGCTCTGTGTGTAACCCTTCCAATGCTGGTCTAATAAAAAAAATGCTGGTTGCATATAATATGCTGTAAATAATGTTTTAGTGCAAAGATGAAATGCAGGATTATATTCCACTTTAAGGTACCCAAAAATTGCTTGGACTCAAACTCCACAGCCCTGGAAATATGTATATGTGTGTGTTGCCATCAGTGGGGCTAGATTAGAGAAGTGGCTCGCCTCCTTTCAGCACAGTTTCAAGGACAACTGAAGTAAAAGGTTTATTGAGGCTGCCATTTTTATTTCCTTTTAAGAAATACCAGTTGCCTGGCAGTCCTGCTGATCATTTGCCTTTAATACTTTTATCCATAGACCCTGAACAAGCATGCAGCAGATCAGTGCTTTCTGACATTATTGGCAGATCTGACAAGATTAGCTGCATGCTTGTTTCTGGTGTTATTCAGACACTACTGCAGCCAAATGGATCAGTAGGGCTGCCAGGCAACTGGTATTGTTTCAAAGGAAATAAATATGGTAGCTTCCATATTCTTCTCACTACAGTAGTCCTTTAACGTTGCATATAAACATGGGAGATTTACATCTCCTCTCTAGTGGAGGTAGCTGGTTCTGACTCCATCCGCTTGAATGAAGTAAAGCCTGGTACACATTATGCAATTTCCCATCAGATTGATGGGTCGAATAGATAATTTCCGACAGGTCTGATCTGAATTCCGATCGTTTTTCTTATCGATTTCCATAGAAAATCCGATCGTATCTGCCAGAAATTAGCTATCGACCCATCTATCTGATGGGAAATTGCATGGTGTGTACCAGGCATTAGTGTGTTTTCGTTTGTTTTATAAGTTGTGGTCAAGTGAAGTTGTGATCTCTGTTTAGAGTGCCACCTGCTGGTCAGACTAGTATGTGCTTTACAAGCAATGCCTTGATAAACGTATCTTTATAAAGAGAAGGGCCTAGTTGTCTGTCAGCAAGTCTAGAGACTGCTCTTACAATGCTAGAAACCGGTTTTACCAGTAAAGCAATGAACATATGATCGTGTTAACAGCATCCCAATTTGGAAAGCGATTAATCGGCTAATAGTGATCAATACACCACGTAGTTTCTTGGGCAAGTCTCCTTAACACTGCTACTGCCTACTGAGTGCGCTCTAGTGGCTGCCTCGCAAGCGGTTTGAGTCCGACAGGAGAAAGGCGCTATACAAATACTGCCATTATTATTATTATTATTATTATTACCCGACTAAAGGTGCGTACACACGTCTGATTTCATGCCTGATTGTCGTTCAAACCGGACGTTTGAACGACTTGTCATTCAAACAAAAAGTCGTTCAGACTCCTTGTACACACAGACGACAAAACTTTGAAATGCTAATTTACATGTCGTTTGGTCAATGGACTTGATAGAACAATGGACTAGATCAAATGACTTGTTGTTTGAAAGTCTATTAGAGTCAAACTAATAGAGTATCAAACGTTTGTACACATGTACAGACCTAACTGTCGTTTGACCGACAGTCCACACATCCGCCAAGCGGATCAGTCAAAACTGCTGCTATCAGTCTAACGACTGGTTTGAACGACAAGTCATTCAGAAATATCAGACGTGTGTACGTACCTTAAAGAGAAACTCCGACCAAGAATTGAACTTTATCCCAATCAGTAGCTGATACCCCTTTATCTATTCCTTTTTACAAACAGACCATCAGGGGCGCTGTATGACTGATATTGTGGTGAAATACCTCCCACAAGAAACTCTTGAGTACGTACTCCTGGCAGTTTCCTGTCTGTGAACCTTGCTGCATTGTGGGAAATAGCTGGTTACAGCTGCCAAAAAAACATGCAGCAGCTACATCACCTGCCAACAGTAAAAATGTCACCATGTAATAAATGTCAGAATGTAAATCAGCGATTTAAAAGATTTTACAATGGGCAAACACTGACTAAATCATTTATACATAATTTTTGTAAAAATGAAGCCCTTTTTTAATTACATTTTCACTGGAGTTCCTCTTTAAGTCTCCTTCAGATTTAGGCAGAAATCTTGTTAATTGGTCATGTGGATGACCCTTTTGGGAACAAGCACTGTACAGAGGCTGCTTGCCCTGTAGTACTATGTTGTTCTATGGATGGGGGAGGAGGGAAGATGAGCAGCATCTTCTAGCTGAATGACCAAAACACAGCTTAGAATAAGAATACTTTGTGTTAACCCTTTTTTTCTTAGCTCAAATTAGATAGCTGGTTCCTCTTTTCCTGAATAAAAGAGGTGGTGGTAACCTTTTTTACAATAAAATTGTGTGTAGTTAAGTGTTGGGGTTTTTACGTGTTTCCTCCTAGACCTAGACTTGTCTGTTTGCCCAGTTCCAGCTGCTTCCGCACATTGATTGCATCCCAAAGATTGGATGGTCTGTGGTCTGAAGCAGATTGGGAGGCACTAAGCGGTCCGGCCAGTAGGGGGCGTGTGACAGGAGGGGTGGGACTAGAGACTGTCTTGGAAGAGGGCACTGTTGGAACTTCGGAGTGCAGGTTCAGTTACCTTTTAAAAATGGCATATTTTTAATGAAGATCAGATGTTTCATTACAGTCTGATGAAGATAAACTTACTTTTAGGCTCATTCTATTATATATATATTCTATAATTTTTTTTTTATTTTTTTTTTAGCTGACCTGTGTTGGTGTTGGAGATGTCTGCAATAAAGGAAAGGTAAGGAAAGAGATGCTTTTATTGACACAACTTGTATGTGAGAGAGTGTCTATCCTACATTTCGTTATATTATATCCACCGTACTTATAATAAATGAAGTTTGAACACTAAGGTCTCCTTTTTTGCTTTAGGCCACGTTCACTGTGGCCGATGCATTTCCTGTGATAGCAGGAACGGCTCAGAACAGCGGCGCCACACATTCACGATGGGTACAGTGAAGCATACAGTCAATGAAAAGTATGCTTTACTGCTACTGATAATGCACTTGTTTACCAGTGTGTTATTAGCGCAACACTCCCACCTCACTATGTGCATTTCACTGCATTAAGCTACATTACAAAGCAGCTGTTACACTGCAGCACACCACTGTGAATGGGGGTCTCTGAAGACAATCATCTGAAGATCTGTCCTGGTGGATCTGATCTGCAGATGAATGTCTGTTAAACAAGGTGTGTATGAGGATCTGCAGATATCATAGACTATGAATGCATTTTGCAGGAACAGATCTTTTACATATACTGATATTTTGAATGTGTACAGCATCTTTGTGTGCAGCATCTTGCAAAGATTTCTATCTGATGGGGAGTTCAGCTCAATAGACTAGACTGTGTAGGTATGGCTCTCATACTACATGGAAGGGGGTAAAATTGGTCTGTGATCTTTAATTTTCCAAAGACTGTGGTCTGATGTGTGTATGCACCCTTACACTTCCACCTTCAGACCAGAACTTCTGATTTAGAAGGTGGAAATATAAGAAGATAGAACACAACATGGAGCTCTAGAAGCGATATGGCTTAGGTCAGTTAACCCCGACATACACCGCTTACCCACCCCGCACACTCTGAGACGAGTATGCAGATCACTTGGTGTGACTGCACTGGCTACCTGCTTCCAGGTATGACGCAGAATCCATTAAAGCCAATTGTTTTCCAAGCAGGAATTAAATTGGTGGCCTTAATATTCCCCAGATGCCAGTAGTACACAAACTTAATAAGGAATTGTGCGAGTTTATCACCTGACTGCTACAAAAACTGAATTCTGATTACTGGTATTTTTACTTTTAGTACTTTAATATCTTTTGCAGCAAATGATTATGGAAGTATGTTTGTGCATTCTAACTTACTTCTTTTTTATCACTACTCTTTAAAGAATTGTGTGGTTGCTGTTAGTGCTGAAGGTTGGTTTCATCTTTTTGACCTGAGCTCCAAACTGGATGCTTCCTGGGACTTCATGGGAGAAGAAATGAAAGCCAATTACACTCAACATCTCCCTGCCAATACTAAGCTTGCTCTGATAAGTGATATAGGTATGACATAAACATTGTTTGTTTGTTTTTTGCCCCTTCATTTTAACTACGGTACTTGGCGATATCTTTATTACTGCTTATCACACCTAAATGAACTATATCTTTTTATGCGCGATGCTTGTTTTCAGTAATTGCCTTATGTAAGCTACATACATTTGCTTACAAAATTTGCATAATGCTGCATCAACTCAAAATTATCTCATTGACCATTCCTACTAGTAAGCACTAGGTCAGTGCTTACTAGCTCTTCTTCCCGTCTTAGAAAGCAGTGTTTTGTAGCTGGGAGTGCTAGCTTCTACACTAATCACCCCCCAGAGTATCTTCAGGGTAGGTCTCCTGAGGAGCGATGTGCTCATTGTTTGGAAGGGGAGGGGGGTGTAGGACATTGTAGTCTTTTTTTATTCAGTGTATGTGGTCTGCATCCTGTGCTGTTGGTGCAAACATAATGGCAATGGTGTATTCTGCATAAGAGGGCAAGCTAAAGCTGCTGTAGGTTGCCTCTGCACTACTGCCTCCATCTTTTTTTCTGATCTGGTAGGGACGTTTCTTCTGATCTGGTGTTAAGGTGGCCATACACTGGTCGATTTGCCATCAGATTCGACCAACAGATAGATCCCTCTCTGATCGAATCTGATCAGAGAGGGATCGTATGGCTACCTTTACAGCAAACAGATTGTGAACCGATTTCAGCCTGAAACCGTTCACAATCTGTTGTGGTGGTACTGCTGCTGCTGCCCCCGCCCGCCCGCATACATTACCTGCTCCGCCGGCGCGACTGCAGTCTCCCGGTCACCGCTGCTCCGTCTGCGCTCTGGTCTCCAGATCCGGCATGCCTCACTTCTTCTAGCCCGGCAGGAAGTTTAAACAGTAGAGGGCGCTCTACTGTTTAAACTTCCTGCCGGGCTAGAAGAAGTGAGGCATGCCGGACCTGGAGACCAGAGCGCAGACGGAGCAGCGGTGACCGGGAGACTGCAGTCGCGCCGGCGGAGCAGGTAATGTATGCGGGCTCTATTGCGTCGGTCGTCGGGCACTCGAACGCCGCTAGCGATGCGCTCTTTACCCGCGGGCGATCGACGGTTATTTTCCGCACGGCACGATCGACGGGATCGGACGAAATGGATCGAAATTCGGCGTGTAGCGTGAACGATTGGCAGCAGATTCGATCCCAGTGATCGAATCTGCTGTCGAAACGGGCGCAAATCGGGCCAGTGTATGGCCTGCTTTAGTGTATTTAGTCAGTGGCCCATTCTCAATTCAGTCCTCCACAATTTCAGTTTCTCTTAAGTTTTTTTTTTTTTTTTTTTTTTTTTTTTTTTTCCCCCAAGGTAATCTTTTCAAACCTTATCAATAAAAGGCCTTTTTTTAAGCCACCAGCAATAAAGAAAATACTCAGAATAATTTTGATAGTACTTGTTCGCTATCTAGTACTAGTACTTGTACTTTGTTTATATTTTTTCAATTGCAGAGTGCTGGAAAGTTATTATAAAGAGAATCTGTACTGTCCGATTTGTACAATAAAAAACATACCAATCGAGTCACTGTGATCTCCTGGATCTCTCTTTGCTGTGTCCGCTGCTCCCCAACGCGATCCTGGCTTTTAATCGCCAATTTTAGGCAGTGTTTACACACAAAAAAGCATGGCTGCTAACCAGGAAGTGATGTGTATTACATTGTGAATTATCTGCACTCCAGTCTGAAATTCTCACAGTTTCTCAGCATGTGACAGGCAGCTCCCTTCCCCACCTAAGCCTCACAAACTGCATCATCACAGACAAGCTGAAACTGAGAGCAGAGAGTGAGGAGTATACAAAGCACACAGTGCCTGCAGGGGGGCATGCATAACTTGTATTCATTACAAGAGAGGCAGCCCATTCCTCCCTGGGTCGACAAATCTTGACAAAGAAAAGAATATTAGATATATTTCAGAGACAGTGCAACTAAAAAAGGCTGCAATTATCCAGACCACATTAGAACAGGTATAGGAACTAATAGGATAGAAGAAATAAGGCTGACAATTTTGTTACATAGTCTCTTTAAACAGACGATGGAAAATTATCTGCTAGGAGAAAACTTAGGTGGAAAAGTAAATTCAGTAAGGCTTCAACAGCGGGCGTCATAGTAAGCAGAGGAATCTTGCCGTGGGCGCTGAACCGGTCAGCAAAGGATGCAATGCCGCGCTGCATTTGCCTGGGGGGTGATTGGACATTCCAGGGAACGGTGGGTGAGGGGGTTCAGGGCAGAAGAAGACATAAAGGTATTCCGCTCTGGCGAACGGGGACTTGCACAGACATTGCAACATAAAAACCGCACCCTGCACATGGAAGGGACATGGCACAGACACGGATTGCTCATTTAAAAATACAACATTGCTTTATAAATGCTGCTCCTTCGGTAGAAGGGCTTATCCTACAAGATCAAGTGCTCAAGACCACTTATATGAATCTTGCTTTTTAGATGGGGATGGCCGTTTCGAGCTAGTCTTGGGATACACTGACCGCGTAGTGCGAGCTTTCCGCTGGGAATGTCCTCCAGATACTGATCTCTCTTATGGTCAGCTTGTACCGTTGAAAAAGTGGCTACTTGAAGGTCAGGTAAGCAATAAAAAAAATGAGGTCTGCTTGTATGTTAATTTTCCCTGTGCTTTGCATGCAGTTTATGTACCTATTGTCATCAAATGAGTTATTTCCTTCTCCCTTCCTGCCCTAATAAAAAGGATGTGTAACTGATCTATGGCCTGATGTACTGTGGACATTTGATATGTTTGTCACAAGTTTGCCATAACGTTACTTTAAAGGACCACTACCACAAATCATTTACTTTTCAGCGATCTCACAGTAGATATAAAAAGTATATAGCAGCCTTGCTGTGTCTTTTTTTTTTTTTTTTCTTTTTTTTTTTTTTGAGTTGGCCCTTTAATTTCCCATATATTACTGTAATCTGCGACCCTCAGTCCCTCACATAGCTTGATGGACTTTTGTAATTAGCAGTCACAGCAGGGGGAGCCTTTTCAGGTTTGGGGGAAAAAAAACAGATGGTTTAGCCCTGCTTTATTAACTGCCGAAAACTGTTATGCACGGACTCACCTGCTGCCCGGTTTTCCCCATACAGCCAAAGGACCCCCGCACTATACATTTCCACAGGCTGTGAGGGAGGCAGCTGTCAGCGCAGACTTTTTGCCGCCTGTCTGTTAATGATGACAAGTGGCTAATGAGCCGACTCTGCCGTCCATCCCGCGACTCTTCCCCTGATGTACGGCTCATTGAGCCGCTGTGTAATAATTTGCCGAGGAGCGGCTTATTACACAGCGGCTCATGAGCCGTACGTCATCAGTGAAGAGCCGCTGGATGGGCGGCAGAACCGTTGTAATATCAGATTGGGCAGCCCGGAAGCAGCATTCCTCACTGAGTATCACGCATGCTCAGTGGGAAGTTAAAGGGACACTTAAAGAAAACCCGAGGTGTGTTTAAAGAATGTTATCTGCATACAGAGGCTGGATCTGCCTATACAGCCCAGCCTCTGTTGCTATCCCAAACCCCCCTAAGGTCCCCCTGCACTCTGCAATCCCCCATAAATCACAGCCGTGCTGAGAGGTTGTGTTTACATCTGTAGTGTCAGTCTTGGCTGCTCCCCCGCCTCCTGCATTGCTCTGGTCCCTGCCCCCGTCCCTTCCCTCCAATCAGCAGGGAGGGAAGGGATGCAGGCGGGGACTGGAGTTCTGCAGGAGGCGGGGAGAGCAGCAGACTGACACTATAGAGATAAACACAGCCATCTCTGACAAGCTGTTTGTCAGCAGCGTGGCTGTGATTTATGAGGGATTGCAGAGTGCAGGGGGACCTTAGGGGAGTTTGGGATAGCAACAGAGGCTGGGCTGTATAGGCAGATCCAGCCTCTGTATGCAAATAACATTCTTCAAACCCACCTCGGGTTCTCTTTAAGTCAAACAAAAAAAATGAGTTTTACTCACCTAGGGCTTCCAATAGCCCCCTGCAGCTGTCCGGTGCCCTCGCCGTCTCCCTCCGATCCTCCTGGCCCTGCCGGCAGCCACTTCCTGTTTCGGTGACAGGAGCTGACAGGCTGGGGACGCGAGTGATTCTTCGCGTTCCCAGACACATTAGCACCCTCTATGCTGCTATATGGTATATGATATATGCTATAGCAGCATAGATGGCGCTATTGTGGCCAGGAACGCGAAGAATCACTCGCGTCCACAGCCTGTCAGCTCCTGTCACCGAAACAGGAAGTGGCTGCCGGCGGGGCCAGGAGGATCGGAGGGAGACGGCGAGGGCACCGGACAGCTGCAGGGGGCTATTGGAAGCCCCAAGTGAGTAAAACTCATTTTTTTTTTTTTTTTTTTGACTTAAGTGTCCCTTTAATGTTATTTCTCTGAAATATCTCCGCTTCCGCACAACGTACACTACCCATTTCTGCTTTATGTAACTGGAACCTCAGTCTGATGTCCAAAGAATGTCAAAGGCCTATGTTCTATAACACTTAGCGCCCTTTTCCATTGATTTTGTGATGTGAATACTAGCGGCATCGCATCACTTCCGCATCTCCTGATGTGGAAGTGAATTGAGGAGATGGGGACATGGCTGCAGGCGGATGTGGCCGTGAGAGATTCTGCAGCATGCTGCAGAGACTCTTGGATTGCTCCGCACAACATGCACGCAATGGAAACCATACCATTGCCGTGCATGTGTTTCAGGACACCTGCGGTGCGATGCGGCTATATAGCCGCATCACACTGCGTCTAATAGAAACAGGCCCTTAAAGAGGAACTTTAACCCAGGATTGAACTTCATTCCAATTAGTAGCCGATACCACCCTTTCCCATGGGAAATCGTTACCTTTTCTTGAAAAAATCATCCGAGAGACAGAGACATCTGTATGCCTGATATTTTGTTGAAACCCCTCCCACAATTTCCTGTGTGTGAACCTTGTTGCATTGTGGGAAATAACAGCTTTTTCCAACTGTCAAGCAAGGAGCATCTCCCTCTGTACACAGAACTCTCACTAAGGCCTAGTGCACACCGGAGCGTTTCCGATGCGGTTTGCGATCTGCTTGCGGGTGCGGATCCGCTAGGGTAATGTATTTCAATGGGCTGGTGCACACCAGAGCGGGAGGCGTTTTGCAGAAACGCATACTCCCGGGCTGCTGCAGATTTTGGATTGCGGATGCGTTTCTGCCTCAATGTTAAGTATAGGAAAAACGCAAACCGCTCTGAAAAACGGCACTTCAGAGCGGTTTGCCAGGCTTTTTTGTTACAGTAGCTGTTCAGTAACAGCTTTACTGTAACAATACATGAAATCTACTACACCAAAACCGCTACACAAAACCGCAAAACGCTAGCTGAAACGCTGCAGAAAAATAAGAAAAAGTGTTTCAAAATCTGCTAGCATTTTGCGGATCTGCTAGCGGTTTTTGGTGTGCACCAGGCCTAACAGAATATTCCACACAGATCATCTGGCTGGACTAAGTATGTCACCACCTGTGATAATTTTCAGAATGTAAATCGGGGAGAGGAAAGATTTTATAATGGATAAACACTGACTAATCTATAAATTAATTTTGTAAAGAAGACAAAAATATTATTCATTGTCATTTTTACTAGCGTTCCTCCTTAAAGTGTACCCGAGGCGATGTGACATGAGATATATGTGTATGTACAGTTCAAAACATATTAACCAGTTTGTTTTACTTGTTCTACTATGCTGCCTGAAACAGTTAATTTTAGGCATGGAAGTGACAGCTTCTGTCTTGTTCGTACCTTGTCAGGGGAATATAGTAAACATCAATTATAAGCAAATTACAGCCATAAAAGTTTTCCTGGTCCAGAATACAATTTCTGAGAGCAGGGTAGATAGAAAAGGTTTAATAGTTCATGTATTTTCATTTAGGGACACTCAATAGACTACCACTGAGCACAGACAACAAAACATTCTACTTTGTAAATGTTTAAATATAAAATAAAACCATTAGATATCTTAGAAATTAAGTTGTTTTTAGGAGTAGGAGGATAAGCACAGTTTCTCATTAGTCTATTTTCACCTTGGGTTCACTTTGAGGTAAATTTGATGAAGGGACAACCTTGAAATAAGTGCACAATATCAAACCGCTTGGTTTTTAACGCAAGCCTGAGCAGCAGCTGCCTATTGGGGTTGCTGAGCCCTATTTAACTGGAGGGCAACATATAACCCATTGGGTTAAAATATTTAACACAAAATAGAAACTGATTTAATTCAGGTGCTCTCACTTCTCAGGGGTGCTCTATCATCTTGCATGTATTTGATTATCTGTGCTGGCTATAGTTACTATTGATATCAGCACTGGTACCTCCTGACATTTCTGTATTGAACTTCGGTTTGCTTCATTTGTCACAGTTATGGTATTTCATTGCATAGTTAAAAGCAGCGAGTCCCATCCAACTTCTTTCCACTGCACTTTGAAACAAATACTGCAGTGTTAATGGGGTTCAGGTGATGTCCAATAAACCTTGCAATAGGCTTCACAGATTTCCAAAATACTTGTCAATTGTTAAGAAAAGCATTGCCTTAATATACCACTAGATGGCTCACTAGGCTAAGAAGGCTTCTCAATGAACCTAACTGGGAATGGTTAGTGTTACTTCAATAGCTCCAGTATATAGCACCTCAGTAGACGCAAACGCCTGTAATATAGCATATAATAAAGGGATACCTCTTTTATAAAGCAGCCAAGTAAACAAAATTATTTATAATTTGGTGGTGTCTCCCTAGCTGCATAATCTGTGATTTTTTTTTTTTTTAATTTTTTTTTTTTTTTTTTTTTTTTTACACTTGAGTGCTGTATTTGCAGCCCCCCGACTCCTTCACTTACATAGTAATTTTATAGTAGAGGAAAAGAGCGTGAATAGCATGTGGTCTGTGCCTCTTTATAGAAGGCACCGCTGGAGGCTGCTGTGATGATGTAATGGCTGGCCTTAAAGGTAACCTTAAGTGTTCCAAAAAAAAAAAAAGACATTTACTCATCTGGGGCTTCCCTCAGCCCCCTGCAGCCGATCGGTGCCCTCGCCGTGTCTCGGAGATCCTCCCGTCCTCGCCGGCGACCACTTCCGGTTTGGCCGTCACCGGCCGACCGGCATGGGAACGCGAGTGATTCTTCACGTTCCCAGCCACAATATCGCCCCCAATGACGCAATAGCAGCATAGGGGGCGATATTGTGGCTGGGAATGCGAAGAATCACTTGCGTTCCAATGCCTGTCGGGTCCTGGCAGCGATACCGGAAGTGGTCGTCGGCGAGGACGGGAGGATCTCCGAGACACGGCGAGGGCACCGATCGCCTGCAGGGGGCTGAGGGAAGCCCCAGATGAGTAAATGTGTTTTTTTTTTTGTTTTTTTTTGGAACACTTAAGGTTACCTTTAAGACTAGGAGTGATCAGTGACATGCAAATCCTATCGAGTTCATAGACGATTATGTCAGTTTTGTATGCAAACGCAGCTTGAAAATGGACCAATCAATTTAAACCTTGGTGGGACTTGAGCTATCTATTTTTAAAGGGGAACTGAAGAGAGAGGTATATGGAGGCTGCCATGTTTATTTCCTTTTAAGCAATACCAGTTGCCTGGCAGCCCTGCTGATCCTCTGCCTCTAATACTATTAGCCATAGCCCCTGAACAAGCATGCAGCAGATCAGGTGTTTCAGACTTTAAAGTCAGATCTGACAAGACTAGCTGCATGCTTGTTTCTGGTGTTAGGCCTGGGGCACACCAGAGGAGTTTTTCTGAGCGTTTTGAGTTTTTAAATCTGCTGCTAATGTTATCCTATGTGTCTGTGCACACTGGAACAATGAGGTTTTGTAAAATACCCCATAGCATTACATTGGGAAGAGCTTTTGAAACCTCTAAAAGCTCTTCCCAATGTAATGCTATGGTTTTTTTTTTTTACAAAACCTCATTGCTCCAGTGTGCACAGACACATAGGATAACATTAGCAGCAGATTTAAAAACTCAAAACGCTCAGAAAAACTTCTCTGGTGTTCCCCAGGCCTTATTCAGATACTACTGCAGAGAAATAGACCAGCAGGGCTGCCAGGCAACTGGTATTGATTAAAAGGAAATAAATATGGCAGCCTCTGTATACCTCTTACTTCAGTTCCCCTTTAAGCTGCATAACTTTGCATACACAATTTACATAACCCTGTATGAACTTTGAATTATTTCCATCTCATTGATCATCCCTACTCAAACCAAGACCTCATCAAGAAGTGCATGGGATTTTAGTAAGTGTGTGTCGTGTGCTGAATGTGGTAAGAACATGGCTAAGTTCCTGTAGCGTCTCATTTCAAATGCTTTTCGCAAGTGTGCAGAAAAGCATTTTGTCGGCTTTCAGCAGCGCTTCCCGACATGCCGCATTTTTCATCCCCACAGGAAAGCAGATCGGCTAAGCGCCAGGCAGACAAAGGCGAAATATGAGATCATAATGCAGAGTTTGCGCAAACACCAGTTAGCAATCATACCGACCGCTGCCCGTTCATCTGAATAGACAGTGTTAAACAACAAGCGCAGAGGTGGTCGTTTACCGCCACACAACAGTAATAAAACCCCAAATCTATTGTAAGAAAGAATGCACACCATATAACAGTGTCCATCAGCATGGTGAAATAGGGTTCTTCATCTGTTCCTCCACATCAATCCACAATAGATGTAGAATTATAGATAATTTTATGGAGTGCTTAAACAAGGTGCATCTTGTCCTCTGTACAAGGCTTTTCAACCTGTGGTACTTTGCTGTTGGCCAGGTGGTACACACCAGGTTTGCCTGCCACTTTATTGCCCACATGCCATTTGTCCTGGTCCTGTCCTGCCTCCACAAAGTTTGGCTCTTACTCCTTGCTGTGCTGCTCTGCAACATACTTCAGACCTCAGATCAGTGGGGAAGAGACAGCCAGGCGAACGGTGCGTAGTAATGGCGCAGTTACAGAAAGTGACATCACTGCTCACTTCCTGTATTTGAAGTATACGCGCCGTCACCATGCACCATTTGCCTGACCTTCACTGTGACTGGCTTACCGATGATCTGAGGTGTGAACTATTCCGCATGGCAGCAAGCAAGGAGTGAGCAAGGGGGGAGCCGAACTTTGTGGCGAGTCACTGCCCAGCTCTCAGCTCTCTGGTGGTGGGACTAGGCTACCTATAATTATGCGGGGGAGGGGGGCGCGAGCACTGTAATAACAGTGGAGATTTGGGCGCAGCTGGCGCCATCATAGGTCGTAATAGGAATTACTGCTATAGCGGCGCACAGTCAGTAACTTCGGTGCTGACAGAAGACAGTGATGAAGTTGTTTTAAAACACTGCAATTCGGCTTACAGCAATAGCCGTATACCAGTTGTATCCTGCGCCCAAGTCTCCCGGCGGGCAGTTCATATGTATGCGGGGGGGGGGGGGGGGGAGAGGAACTTGCAAGGCTACCTACTGTATATTGCCAATACTGACAATATGTAAGCTTGAAATCTAGTTGTAATCTTTTTTTTCCCCACCAATACCTCCTACTTTTCACCTCCCATATGCCCTCTTTTCTTGTACCTGTAAGAAAAAAAGTGCCCCAGGGGGTTCTTACTTCAGGGAAGGGGGGCATTTGAATCCTAAAGAGGTTTCCCCCTTCCTCTTCAGTAGAGGGGACCCAGCTCTGGGAGCCCCAAAGTTTTCCTTGTCTGTGTTCTGTGGGATTCTAAAAATCAATCAAAAAAGCTGACACTTCTCTGGGGCTTCTATCGGCCCCCTACAGCTGTAATGTCCCGTGCCATCCTCTTACAATGCTCTGTTTCCCGCCACCAGACCCACTCGCGTCATCGGAAGCTTACTGCGCAGCCACAGTGTAATAACTCGTGTGATTACACTAGGACTGACGGCGGGGAACGGAGCATCAGAAGAGGACGTCGTGGGACATTACCGCTGCAGGGGGCCGATAGAAGCTGACACTTATGTCAGCTTGTTTGATTTTAGGATACAAAAGAACTTCTTTAAAGGGCAACTAAAATTAGAAGAATACGGTGGCTGCTATATTAATTTCCTTTTAAACTATTCGAGTTGACTGGCAGCCCTGCTGATCTATGTCTGAATCGCACCAAAAACAAGCATGCAGCTAACCTTGTCAGAAACGCCTGATCTGCATGTGCTTGTTCAGGAGCTGTGGCTAAAAGTATTAGAGGCAGAGGATCAGCATGATAGCCAGGTAACTGGCTTTGCTCAAAAAGAAATAAATATGGCAGCCTCAATATCCCTCTCACTTAAATTCTCCTTCAACGCTCACTTTTTTCCCTGAAGTGGTCCTTTAAACAGTTGAAATTTGACAGTTAGAAAATTGGCCGTTGAAATTTGGCAGTTGAAAATGGCAGTTAAAATTTGACAGTTGGAAAATGGCAGTTGAAAAATGGCAGTTAAAATTTGACAGTTGGAAAATGGCAGTTGGAAAATGACAGTTGGAAAAAAATTGCCATTTTTTTCAACTGCCATTTTCCAACTGTCAAATTTTAACTGCCATTTTCCAACTGTCAAATTTTAACTGCCATTTTCCAACTGCCATTTTCCAACTGCCATTTTCCAACTGCCATTTTCCAACTGCCACATTTCCAACTGCCACATTTCCAACTGCCACATTTCCAACTGCCACATTCCAACTGCCACATTTCCAACTGCCATTTTCCAACTGCCACATTTCCAACTGCCACATTTCAACTGTTTTTCAACTGCCATTATTTTCCAACTGTCATTTTTCGACAATCCTTTTCCAACGGTTTCCTTCTTCCTTTCCTATTTTATTTATTGTGCAAACACAAGCCTACAGACCCTAATGTTGAATGTTGATTTGCCACCTCATTTTGTGTTTTGGGGGCTAGATTTGCATCACGATTTTCACAATTTAAAACTGTCAATCTCTAAAAAGTCCATAACCACATGAAACAGTCACAGGTGTCAGATATGCATAACTGTGTTGTCAGAGCACACTGCTGCACAGCACATGGGGGTCTGTAACACATTACTGAAATAAGCTCAGCAATGCAGCAGCTCATTGTCAGAGCACACTGCTGCACAGCACATGAGGGTCTGTGACACATTACTGAAATAAGCTCAGCAATGCAGCAATTCATTGTCAGAGCACACTGCTGCACAGCACATGAGTCTGTAAGGCCTAGTGCACACCGAGCGGTTTTTGGAGCGATCCGCCGGCCGCATACGCCTGTAAAAACGCTTGGCTAATGTATTGCAATGGGATAGTGCACACCGGCGGTTTGAGGTTTTTGCCAAGCTGCAAATGCGCCTCCTGCTGCACGTTTGCGGTTTTCGGAAGCGTTTCGTCCTCAATGTAAAGTATAGGAAAAACGCAAACCGCTCTGAAAAACGCTACTTCAGAGCGGTTTGCCAGACGTTTTTGTTACAGAAGCTGTTCAGTAACAGCTTTTACTGTAACAATATGTGTAATCTGCTACCCAACAACGCACCCAAAACCGCTAGGTGTGTTTAGAAAACGTCTCTAAACATACCTAGAATCGCTCTGAAATCAGCTCCAAAAAACGCTAGCGTTTTGTGGATCTGCTAGCAGTTTTGGTGTGCACTGGGCCTAACCCATTACTGAAATAAGCCCAGCAATGCAGCAGCTCATTGTCAGAGCACACTGCTGCACAGCACACGAGGGTCTGTGACACATTACTGAAATAAGCTCAGCAATGCAGCAGCTCATTGTCAGAGCACACTGCTGCACAGCACATGGGGGTCTGTAACACATTACTGAAATAAGCTCAGCAATGCAGCAGCTCATTGTCAGAGCACACGGCTGCACAGCACATGAGGGTCTGTGACACATTACTGAAATAAGCTCAGCAATGCAGCAATTCATTGTCAGAGCACACTGCTGCACAGCACATGAGTCTGTAAGGCCTAGTGCACACCGAGCGGTTTTTGGAGCGATCCGCCGGCCGCATACGCCTGTAAAAACGCTTGGCTAATGTATTGCAATGGGATAGTGCACACCGGCGGTTTGAGGTTTTTGCCAAGCTGCAAATGCGCCTCCTGCTGCACGCTTGCGGTTTTCGGAAGCGTTTCGTCCTCAATGTAAAGTATAGGAAAAACGCAAACCGCTCTGAAAAACGCTACTTCAGAGCGGTTTGCCAGACGTTTTTGTTACAGAAGCTGTTCAGTAACAGCTTTTACTGTAACAATATGTGTAATCTGCTACCCAAAAACGCACCCAAAACCGCTAGGTGTGTTTAGAAAACGTCTCTAAACATACCTAGAATCGCTCTGAAATCAGCTCCAAAAAACGCTAGCGTTTTGTGGATCTGCTAGCAGTTTTGGTGTGCACTGGGCCTAACACATTACTGAAATAAGCCCAGCAATGCAGCAGCTCATTGTCAGAGCACACGGCTGCACAGCACATGAGTCTGTAACACATTACTGAAATAAGCCCAGCAATGCAGCAATTCATTGTCAGAGCACACTGCTGCACAGCACATGAGGGTCTGTAACACATTACTGAAATAAGCCCAGCAATGCAGCAATTCATTGTCAGAGCACACTGCTGCACAGCACATGAGGGTCTGTAACACATTACTGAAATAAGCCCAGCAATGCAGCAGCTCATTGTCAGAGCACACTGCTGCACAGCACACGAGGGTCTGTAACACATTACTGAAATAAGCTCAGCAATGCAGCAGCTCATTGTCAGAGCACACTGCTGCACAGCACACGAGGGTCTGTGACACATTACTGAAATAAGCTCAGCAATGCAGCAGCTCATTGTCAGAGCACATGGCTGCACAGCACACGAGGGTCTGTGACACATTACTGAAATAAGCTCAGCAATGCAGCAGCTCATTGTCAGAGCACACTGCTGCACAGCACATGAGGGTCTGTAACACATTACTGAAATAAGCTCAGCAATGCAGCAGCTCATTGTCAGAGCACACTGCTGCACAGCACACGAGGGTCTGTAACACATTACTGAAATAAGCTCAGCAATGCAGCAGCTCATTGTCAGAGCACACTGCTGCACAGCACACAAGGGTCTGTGACACATTACTGAAATAAGCTCAGCAATGCAGCAGCTCATTGTCAGAGCACATGGCTGCACAGCACACGAGGGTCTGTGACACATTACTGAAATAAGCTCTGCAATGCAGCAGCTCATTGTCAGAGCACATGGCTGCACAGCACACGAGGGTCTGTGACACATTACTGAAATAAGCTCAGCAATGCAGCAGCTCATTGTCAGAGCACACTGCTGCACAGCACATGAGGGTCTGTAACACATTACTGAAATAAGCTCAGCAATGCAGCAGCTCATTGTCAGAGCACACTGCTGCACAGCACATGAGGGTCTGTAACACATTACTGAAATAAGCCCAGCAATGCAGCAGCTCATTGTCAGAGCACACTGCTGCACAGCACACGAGGGTCTGTGACACATTACTGAAATAAGCTCAGCAATGCAGCAGCTCATTGTCAGAGCACACTGCTGCACAGCACATGAGGGTCTGTAACACATTACTGAAATAAGCCCAGCAATGCAGCAGCTCATTGTCAGAGCACACTGCTGCACAGCACACGAGGGTCTGTAACACATTACTGAAATAAGCTCAGCAATGCAGCAGCTCATTGTCAGAGCACACTGCTGCACAGCACACGAGGGTCTGTGACACATTACTGAAATAAGCTCAGCAATGCAGCAGCTCATTGTCAGAGCACATGGCTGCACAGCACACGAGGGTCTGTGACACATTACTGAAATAAGCCCAGCAATGCAGCAGTGCATTCTGACCTTCACGGTCATCAAACTATCATTGTAAAGGACCACTATAGTGAAAAAGTAAGCAGTTAAAAATCTTTCAGAACACGTACATGTTTTGGACTAGTCTACCTCCTAATTGGGGATACAAAGGGTCTTATTGTGTGTTTTTTTTTTTTTTTTTTTTTAATAATTTCCTAAATGGCAGTAGCTAATGCTGCATACACACTTTAGATAAAAGTCTTTGGAAAATGAAAGATCACAGACCAATTTTACCACCCTCCATGTAGTATGAGAGCCATACTCTACACAGTCTATTCTATTGAGCTGAACTCCCCATCAGATAAAATCTTTGCAAGATGCTGCACACAAAGATGCCTGTACACATTCAAAAGATCATTATCTGCAAAAGATCTGTTCCTGCAAAATATCCATTCCTGCAAAATGCATTCATAGTCTATATCTGCAGATCATCATACACACCTTGTTTAACAGGCAATCATCTGCAGATCAGATCCACCAGGATGGATTTTCAGATCTGCAGATGATTGCCAGATATGCAGATGAAGTCTGTTAAACAAGGTGTGTATGAGGATCTGCAGATCTCATAGACTATGAATGCATTTTTCAGGAATGGATCTTTTGCAGTAAGAGATCTTTTGCAGATAATGATCTTTTGAATGTGTACAGCATCTTTGTGTGCAGCATCTTGCAAAGATTTTATCTGATGGGGAGTTCAGCTCAATAGAATAGACTGTGTAGAGTATGGCTCTCATACTACATGGAATGGGGTAAAATTGGTCTGTGATCTTGCCTTTTCCAAAGACTTTTATCTCAAGTGTGTATGTAGCATTAGGGTGGCCATACACTGGCCCGATTTGCGGCAGTTTCGACAGCAGATTCGATCACTGGGATCGAATCTGCTGCCAATCGTTCGCGCAACACGCACCCGCCGATCCGATTTCCTCCCGAAATCGGATCGGTCCGTCGATCGCGCCGTGCGGGAAATTACCCTCGATCGCCCGCGGGTAGGGAGCGCGTCGCTAGCGGCGGCCGATCCGATCAGGTATACATTACCTGAGGCTGGCTCCCGGGCATCCCGTCCGTCACTGCTCCCGTCATGGCGCCTCCGGCATCCTCGTATAACTTCCGCTGTCATGCCAGTGACAGCGGAAGTACAACTAGAGGGCGCTCTATTTGAACTTCCGCTGTCACTGGTGTGATAGCTTAAGTTCTATGCGGATGCCGGAGCCGGAGGTGCCACATGACGGGGACATCACGCCCGGGAGCCAGCCTCAGGTAATGTATACCGGCGGGGGGAGCGGCGGCAGCACCACCACAACAGATTGTGATCGGTTTCAGGCTGAAATCGATTCACAATCTGTTTGCAGGAAAGGCAGCCATACGATCCCTCTCTGATCAGATTCGATCAGATAGGGATCTGTCAGCTGGTCGATCTGATGGCACATCGACCAGTGTATGGCTGCCTTAAGTCTAACTGCCAAAATAGGAAGATACCAGCCAGCGTCCCTACTCGCACACTATTTTGGCAGTCGGACTTAAAGGGGCACTACAGTGAAAAACTGTAAAATTTTATATATGTGCAAACCTATACATATAAGAAGTACATTTTTTTCCAGAGTAAAATTAGCCATAAATTACTTTTCTCCTATGTTGCTGTCACTTATAGTAGGTAGTAGAAATCTGACAGAAGCGACAGGGTTTGGACTAGTCCATGTCTTCAAAGGGCGTTCTAAGCAAGGCTTTTATTCTTTATAAAGATATTCCTGAAAAAGGATTTAAACAATGATGCTGGCCAGCCTCCCTGCTCTCTACAGTTTTTTGGCAGTTGGACTGAGCAACTAACATTCACCAAGTGCTTTTGAAAATAAATATATCACTGAGAATCCCCGATAAAGAGATGGACTAGTCCAAAACCTGTCACTTCTGTCAGATTTCGACTACCTACTGTAAGTGACAGCAACATAGGAGAAAAGTAATTTATGGCTCATTTCACTCTGGAAAAAAATGTACTTCTTATTTGTATAGGTTTGCACATATTTTAAATTTTACAGTTTTTCGCTGTAGTGCCCCTTTAATAATGGCCGTTCAGTAAATGCTTTTGAAAACAAAGGAAACCCCGAGACTCAATCGTGAGGAGGTGGACTAGTCCAAAACCTGATTGGTTCTGTCAGCTTTTGAAGCGAACCTAAACTCAGAGCTTTCTCTCTGCTCTAAGGCGATAAGCAACAGCATCATAACTTTAAAGAAAAACATTTTTGTTACAACTTACAGAAATCTTACAAAAACCCTGCAGTGTTTACTTTCTGGTGTCCTAGGAACACAAAAGGGTTAACCTCCTGTGTTTACATATTTGCCCAAACTATGGCATAGAGTGGCACACCTGACAGCCCTAATTTACACTTGCTGTTTACTTGCCTAATTAGACAGGCTAATATCTCTAGGCCATGGCTTTGCACCTGTGGTACGCTTACCACCGGTGGTACTTTGCTGTTGGCCAGGTGGTACACACCAGATTTTCCTGCCACTTTTTTTGTCCACCTGCCACTTGTCCTGGTCCTGTCCTGCCTCCACAAAGTTTGGCTCTCCCTCCCTCACTCTTTGCTGTGCTTCTTTTCTCTTCAGACCTCAGATTAGTGTGGAGGAGACAGCCAGGCCAACGGTGCGTAGTAATGGCGCAGATACAAAAAGTGACATCACTGCTCACTTC